>NW_026775002.1:0-7500 GCF_963082965.1 Carassius carassius
TCTCTCTCTCTCTCTCTCTCTCTCTGTCTCTCTCTCTGCCTCTCTCTCTCTCTCTCTGTCTCTCTCTCTCTCTCTCTCTCTCTCTCTCTCTGTCTCTCTCTCTGTCTCTGTCTCTGTCTCTCTCTCTCTCTCTCTCTGTCTCTCTGACAGGGTTGGGTGTATGAGGGTTCCCACGTGGAGAGGGCGACTTTTGGTTTTTTCTATTACTTTTCTTTTGTTTTTCTACTAAAACTAAAATATTATTTTGTAAAGGAGATTATAGTTTATTTTTGAGTGTATTTGTGTTTTGTTTGGGTTCGGGATGGCGTCCCTCTCATGAGGGTGACGCCACCTGTTTCCCTCCGTCATGGCGTCAGGTGTGTTCCTGCGTCAGGTGTGGTGTGGGAGGATGTGTTGGTGGCGGTAGGAGAGGAGATCGGATACGAGAATATTACATCTGCATCTCGTATGAATAAAGCGGTGGTGGTGTTTGTGAAGGAGGAGGTGCACGTAGGCCGTTTGATTACAAACGGGATTGTGGTAAGTGGAGAATTTATTATTGTTTCACCGCTTGTTGCTCCAACCACAAAAGTAACCGTGTCAAACGTGCCTCCATTCATTCTCAACGAGGAGATTGAGCGCGGACTTTCGCGCTACGGGAAATTCGCTAGTGCAATGAAAGCGCTTCCACTCGGCTGTAAGAATGAGTCGTTAAAACATGTAATGTCTTTCAGAAGACAAGTGTTCATGTTCCTGAACGAGCCGAGTATTGACGTGTCGTTTAGGGTGATGCATGAGGGGAAGGCTTATATGATTTATGCCAACACTGGGAGTATGAAGTGTTATGAATGTGGGGTTGTTGGCCATAAGCGATTAATGTGCCCACATAAGGTTGGTGTTAGCGGGGAGAACGCGTCAGAGAACGCCGGGCTGAGTGTCGCGGGCGGCGGGGAGAACGCGTCAGAGAACGCCGGGCCGAGCGCCGCGGCGTCGGGGAGAACGCGTCAGAGAACGCCGGGCTGAGTGTCGCGGGTGGCGGGGAGAAACGCGTCAGAGAACGCCGGGCTGAGTGTCGCGGGCGTCGGGGAGAACGCGTCAGAGAACGCCGGGCTGAGCGCCGCGGGCGTCGGGGAGAACGCGTCAGAGAACGCCGGGCTGAGTGCGCGGGTGGCGGGGAGAACGCGTCAGAGAACGCCGGGCTGAGTGTCGCGGGGTGGCAGGGAGAACGCGTCAGAGAACGCCGGGCTGAGTGTCGCGGGCGTCGGGGAGAACGCGTCAGAGAACGCCGGCTGAGTGTCGCGGGCGGCGGGGAGAACGCGTCAGAGAACGCCGGGCTGAGTGTCGCGGGCGTCGGGGAGAACGCGTCAGAGAACGCCGGGCTGAGTGTCGCGGGTGGCGGGGAGAACGCGTCAGAGAACGCCGGGCTGAGTGTCGCGGGTGGCGGGGAGAACGCGTCAGAGAACGCCGGGCTGAGTGTCGCGGGTGGCGGGAGAAACGCGTCAGAGAACGCCGGGCTGAGTGTCGCGGGTGGCGGGGAGAACGCGTCAGAGAACGCCGGGGCTGAGTGTCGCGGGTGGCGGGGAGAACGCGTCAGAGAACGCCGGGCTGAGTGTCGCGGGTGGCGGGGAGAACGCGTCAGAGAACGCCGGGCTGAGTGTCGCGGGCGTCGGGGAGAACGCGTCAGAGAACGCGGCTGAGTGTCGCGGGCGGCGGGAGAACGCGTCAGAGAACGCCGGGCTGAGTGTCGCGGCGTCGGGGGAGAACGCGTCAGAGAACGCCGGGCTGAGTGTCCGCGGGTGGCGGGGAGAACGCGTCAGAGAACGCCAGGCTGAGTGTCGCGGGCGTCGGGGAGAACGCGTCAGAGAACGCCGGCTGAGTGTCGCGGGCGTCGGGGAGAACGCGTCAGAGAACGCCGGGCCGAGCGCCGCGGGCGGCGGGGAGAACGCGTCAGAGAACGCCGGGCTGAGTGTCGCGGGCGTCGGGGAGAACGCGTCAGAGAACGCCGGGCTGAGTGTCGCGGGCGTCGGGGAGAACGCGTCAGAGAACGCCGGGCTGAGTGTCGCGGGCGTTGGGGAGAACGCGTCAGAGAACGCCGGGCTGAGTGTCTGCGGGCGTCGGGGAGAACGCGTCAGAGAACGCCGGGCTGAGTGTCGCGGGCGTTGGGGAGAACGCGTCAGAGAACGCCAGGCTGAGTGTCGCGGGCGTCGGGGAGAACGCGTCAGAGAACGCCGGGCTGAGTGTCGCGGGCGTCGGGGAGAACGCGTCAGAGAACGCGCTGCCTTCAGCTGTGGAGGAGCGGAGGATCACAGTGGAAAACAGGCAGAAAGCGTAATTAGTGACAGTTATACTGAGGAAGCTGGTGCTGAACCAGAAGCAGGTGAAAACAGTGTAATGAAAAACGGTGTGAAGTGAACATGGAGATAATGAAATGGAAGTGTTGATCCATCAAAGAGTCAAGAAAACTGTGAGACAGAAATGAAAGATGATGATACCTTTTCTGAGGTTTCTGATGTGGGCTCGCAGATAGACAGGGACGTGTACACTCTAAAAGAAATAAATGACTTTCTAGACATGACTTTTGGCAAGGCTTTTGATGTCACTGATTTTTTCCCAGACCCTGAGAAGTTCATAGCGTCGGTACTGTTATTTCAGAGAACGGTTAGTTATGAGGCTTTAGACAAGAAAAAGAGGTTTAGACTGAAGAAAATGGTAACAAAATTGAGAAAAGATAAAGTTGTTTCCAAAGACACCAAAATGTTTAAACATCACGTGGTGAACTTTACTTTTTACTGTCTCTTTCTGTCTCTGTCCTCTTTATTTTTATATTCCTACATGGATGTTTTAAGGGTGGGATCTCTAAATATAAACGGTGGACGAGACCGGGGAAACTAGGAATGGTTTCTGAGTTTATAAAAATTAAAAAGGTTAACGTTTCTTTTTTACAAGAAACCCACACTAACAAGGACAATGAAATTGAGGAACTGTGTTTGTGCTGGTAAATATATATGCTCCCAATAACGGTCCAGAACGCAAGGATCTTTTTATGAAACTAAGAGATGCTGTCAGGAAGTATGATGAGAGTGTGTGTCTGGTAATAGGTGGTGACTGGAATTGCACAACTAATTTTATTGTAGACCGAAATGGTGAAGAGCCTCACAGTCAATCTGCTGATACCCTGTTAAGTTTTATTCATGAATTTCAGTTAATAGATGTGTGGAGAGAAAGAAACACGGGTGTGAGACAATACACATGGCTGAAAGTGTGTGATGATAGAGTCTCTGGAGCAAGATTAGACCGGTTTTATTTGAACGAAATGTGGAGTAATAGAGTTATTGATGCTTCTATTTCTCCCAATGGTTTTTCAGATCACCACATGATTACTTTGGTTTTAAACATAAAGAAGACACAAAAGTCTAATTATTACTGGCTTTTAATGTTAAGTTTTTAAATGATGTTTTATTTTGTGAAAGTTTTAAAGTGTTTTGGAGCAACTGGAAGTTGAAAAAGTCTTCATTTGAAAGTCTGTGTCAGTGGTGGATGTGGGAAAGGTGAACATAAGACTTTCTGTCAGAATTATGCTTCCCAAACATCAACCATAGTGAAAAACACAGTAAGGACTTTACAGAAGGACATTGAGTCGATGGAAAGAAATCTTGTATCCAGTAGTGAAGCTGTGCATTGCGTTGTTTTAAAAAAGAAAAAACAAGAACTGAACTCTTATTTGCAGGAGCAGGCAAAGGGAGCGTTGATCAGAGCCAGATTCTGCTCTGTCAAGGACATGGACGCTCCAAGTGCTTTCTTTTTTAATCTAGAGAGAAAAAGTGTCCATCAGAAGCAAATGTGTCATCTCCGTCGGCAAGATGGATCGGTGACTTCAAATCCAGCTGAAACGAGGAAGCTAGCGAGAGACTTCTATAAGCAGCTGTTCAGCGCTGAGAGCTGTGATGCTGCGAGTGTTGAGGATCTGCTGGAGGAACTGCCTCAGCTCGAGCACCAGCAGAAAGAGGCACTGGACACTTTAATCTCTTTTAAAGAACTCACGGAAGCAGTGCATCAGCTACACACTGGCCGTTCTCCAGGGATTGATGGCTTATCTGTGGATTTTTATCAGAAATTCTGGGATATAATGGGACCAGATTTTTATGAAGTGTTGTTGGACTGCATCAAGAACAAAACACTTCCCACAAGCTGTCGACGAGCCGTCCTGTCTCTCCTTCCAAAGAAGGGGGACTTGGGATTTTTAAAGAACTGGAGACCTGTATCCTTACTGTGTTCGGACTACAAAATATTCTCCAAATGCTTATCAAACAGACTGAAAAATGTTTTAGACCAGTTGATTCACAAGGACCAGTCATACTGCATTCCTGAAAGATCAATTATGGACAACCTGTTTTTATTAAGAGACATGATCGACATTAATCAGTTTTATCATGAAAATCTGGGGTTTTTATCGTTAGATCAAGAAAAAGCTTTTGATCGAGTTGATCATGAATACCTTTTTAATGTTTTAAAGTGTTTTGGATTTGGTGACAGTTTTATATCTTACATTAATTTGCTGTATTTTAATGTGTCTGTGCTGGTGAAAGCAGGAGGTGGTTTGAGTGAGCCGATCCTGGTGTCCAGAGGCATCCGGCAGGGATGTCCACTGTCTGGACAACTATACAGCCTGGTCATAGAACCTTTGTTGTGCAGGTTGAGGAAGAATCTTAATGGAATAGCAATTCCTAATTCACAGGACAATTTTAAGTTATTTTTATCAGCATATGCAGATGACATTACTGTTTTTATTTCAAATCAGGATGACATCACAATTTTAAATCAAACTCTTGGTTTGTATGAAAGAGCTTCCTCTGCAAGAGTCAACTGGTCTAAAAGTGAAGGTTTTATTGTTGGTGGGTGGGAAGGCACAGGTTTCCCTCAACTCCCGGGTGGGTTACGCTGGAGACAAGATGGTTTTAAAGTTTTAGGTGTTTTTTTAGGTAATGAACAGTTTCAAAAGAAAAATTGGGAGGGTCTGCTGGAAAAGATGTCTGCCAAACTGACAAAGTGGAAGTGGCTGTTGCCACAACTGTCTTACAGGGGGAGAGTCCTGGTCATCAACAACCTCACTGCATCGATGCTGTGGCACAGGACTGCAGTCAGGGACCCACCTGAACAACTCATTTTAAACATTCAAAGGACACTGGTCAACTTCTTCTGGAGTGGACAGCACTGGATCCATGCAGCTGCCCTGTATATTCCAGTCCAGGAGGGCGGGCAAGGCTTGGTGGATTTGAGGAGTCGGATCCGAGCCTTCAGATTACAGTCTGTGCAGAGACTTCTTTATAAAGATGTGACATGGGCCAAAACAGCAAGTGCTTTGCTGAAGCAGGCAGGAGGACTTGGTCTAGACAAACACTTGTTTTTAATGAAATTAGAGGAAATATGCCTGTTAGAGCTTCCACCGTTTTATAAGTTTATGCTGCAGACATGGAGAACAGTTTTCAAAGTGAAACGAGACATAGATGAGCAAGAACATTGGACTCCAGAGGAACCGTTGTTTTTTAATCCGTTGATCCAGACCCGATTGCTCTCCTCCGTGACTGTGCGGAGATGCTTAATAAGGAATGGGGTCTACAAACTTGGACATCTTCTTGATGAGAGGGGCTGGAAACCTACTGAAGAACTCCAAGAGTTGACGGGTTTAAGGTCCTTGCGTCTTGTTTTTAAACTGAAAGAAGAGATCTCCAATGCGCTACCAAGTGGCTGCAGGTCTTGGATTGCATGGAGACAAACACTGGATATGAGAAATAACCAAGACTTCCCAGACATCAAGATCTCACCTATCATAAATGAGGAAGATGGGGAAATTGCGGACTCGATTATATCCTTCATGACCCCCCAGCTTGATCTTTTTAAAGATGCGTCTAAGAAAGCTTTATATTGCATTTCAGTGAAAATGACACACCAAGAATCACTAAAAGGAATAAAAGCATCTAAATGGCCTGAACTGCTACAGCCAGACTTCCTGGTGCGGGACAGGTGGAGGACGCTGTACAAACCCCCGGTGGAGAAGAGAACGGCAGACCTCCAGTGGAGGATCATCCACGGGGCCATCGCTACGGACCGGCATGTGGCGCACCTCAATCCAGCAGTGGGGGGGGGGGGGTGTCGGTTCTGTGGGATTGAGGAAAACCTGGAGCATTTGTTTTTAATTTGCTTGAGACTTGTTTTAGAAGATTCAATGAGGATTTTTCTGAAGGTGTTTTTATTGGAGGTCTGAAATACAGTTTTTTAATGAGAAGGAAAATGGTTTTACTAAATTATTTGATAGGAACTGCCAAACTGGCAATCTGGAAAACCAGAAAAAACAAAGGTTTGCAACTCTCTACAATAAATCCTGAGATGATGTTTAGGCATCTGGTGCAAGGAAGGCTGAAACTTGAATTTGCATTTTACAAACTTACTAATAATTTGGTGTTTTTTTACGATGTTTGGTGTTTCAATGAGGTGCTGTGTACAGTTCAGGATGATCAGCTTGTTGTGAATTTTTAAAAAAAACTTTAATTTTATTTTTTTCTGCTGACTGAGCACTATTTCAGTAATGTGACGTAAGGTGTAATGGAAAAATAAAGTGTTTTAAACCTCTCTCTGTCTCTGTCTCTGTCTCTCTTTCAAATTCAAATTTAAATTAGCTTTATTGGCATGACTTGTACAGTATTGCCAAAGCATTGGCAATTACATAGGCAATGAACAAATAATCAATAAAATTAAACAGTAAACAAATGTGTGAATACATTTATACAAAAATGAAAAAAAAAAAAAAAAAATATATATATATATATATATATATATATATATATATAAATATATACACATACATACATACACACATATACATATCTACATCAAACAATCAAAATATACAATTATTTATCCATCTGAGGTTCCACTGGTTCTCTCTCTCTCTCTGTCTCTCTCTCTCTCTCTGTCTCTCTCTCTCTCTCTCTGTCTCTCTCTCTCTCTCTCTCTCTCTCTCTCTGTCTCTCTCTCTCTGTCTCTCTCTCTCTCTCTGTCTCTCTCTGTCTCTCTCTCTCTCTCTCTCTCTCTCTCTCTCTCTCTGTCTCTCTCTCTCTCTCTCTCTCTCTCTGTCTCTCTCTCTCTCTCTCTCTCTCTCTCTCTGTCTCTCTCTCTCTCTCTCTCTCTCTCTCTCTCTCTGTCTCTCTCTCTCTGTCTCTCTCTCTCTCTCTGTCTCTCTCTGTCTCTCTCTCTCTCTCTCTCTCTCTCTCTCTGTCTCTCTCTCTGTCTCTCTCTCTCTCTCTCTCTGTCTCTCTCTCTCTCTCTCTGGATCTGTCGTCTGTTGCCTGGTAACTGAAGCAGTAGGTGATCAAATGTATTCTCTCTCACACACACACACACACACACGTCTCTTTTATATAATATGGATGTGTTCGGTGTGCTGCTGGTTCTGACGGATCAGTGCTTCAGTCTCAATGCTGTTTGATCACAAATATCAAAAGGAGTTTCAGAATACAGCCAATG
>NW_026775002.1:15000-52500 GCF_963082965.1 Carassius carassius
ACATAATGTAATGTTTAATGCACTTCATGTCATTAATTACAACGAATGTGATGTTTTACGCTTTATTGTCCTAATTAAACCAATGTGTAAAACGAGTTAGGTCAAGAGTAATCTGATAACGTGTATACGGAATGGATTACATTACTATGAGTTTTGTCATGTGATTTGAAATCAGTAACAGAAAACAGATTGTAAGAATGGATAGAATGATAAATAAAACCAGTGATGGAATGATAAATAGAACACAACTGCATGAAAGACATTTTTTATTTGCTGTTGACTGTATTTTCAGGGTGAATTTGTGTTGGTTTTTATTCTGAAAGTAAAACAGTGTGGATAGAGAAAATACTTTTTATTTGTATAAAATCATTATTACACAGCATTACTCTCCTTTCAGAGACACAGATGAACAGGAGCACTGATGATTTACACACACACTCCACCAGCCAATCACAAACTACACACACGTACAAGATCCCAGAACACACACACACACACACACACTCTCTCTCACACACACTCCACCAGCCAATCACAAACTACACACACGTACAAGATCCCAGAACACACACACACTCGCACGCACACACACACACACACACTCTCTCTCTCTCTCTCACACACACACACACACTCTCTCTCTCACATACCCACACACACACACACACACACACACATAACATCAGCTGTAAATAACTGCGAGATGAACAGAAGAAGTGAAGGCCAGTGTGTTCAGACGTCTGTAGATGTGTCACAAGCCGTGTCTGATGCTCTGGATGATCTGGAAGATTGCTGAAACCCAAACAAGCATCACATTAATCACTAAAACACATGACACTGAACACTGTACAAGGGCACCAGGACACTGCAGGGTACATTTTAATGCCCTAGCAACATTATTTTTAGCTCTTAAAAACCACAGGATTTACATACGAGATCCGTGAAACAACAGCCTTGTTATGTACAGCATGCAAATAACCGAAATAATAAGACTCTATGTAAATAAACACCATCTGGAGAAGACAAAAGATGAAACTCTTTTAACTCAAACACATAGAGTCTATAATCCACAATAACACTTCCTCCAGTGAGAAAGTGCATCTGCTGTTGTCTCTCACAGATTTGTTTAGAGATTAAACGCTGCTTGATCTGTGCAGATTTCTCTCCTGATTCAGACCAGAACACTTTTTCACTGGAGGAAGTGTTATTATGGATTATAGACATTATATGTGTTTGAGTTAAAAGAGTTTCATCTTGTGTCTTCTCCAGATGTTCACTGATGGACTGGAGTGCTGTGGATTATTGTGATGTTTTTATCAGACTCTCATTCTGACGGCACCCATTCACTGCAGAGCATCCATTGCTGAGACACTGATGAGGAAACACACTCATCCTGATCTGGGATGATCCGAGGGTGAGAATATACTTTAATGTCTACAGGAGTATTGATGAATCTGATGTAATACACACAGAGCTGTTTACACGTCTCACCTGATCCACAGACCACAAACACGAAGAGCGTGAGGAGCCACGGACCGACCGGAGACTTCTCCTCGTTCACCACACGCTGCAGGACAACCACACACACACACACACCTTATTAACACACACACATCTCCTTCTCAAGCACATGCAGTCACGAGGTTTGTGCCAAAAAACAGTGGATTAAACATCAGCGCATGTCTACAGTCACTGTGTGATTGTTCAGATAAGTTATGCTAATGTTTAATGTTGACACTGTTCTGTTGAGACTATTATTTAAAAAAATTATGGCACTCCAAATGGGCCAAAAACCATTTTGACAATACATTTCTCTATTTCAGTGTACTAGTCTTTGATTCTAGACTCTTTCTTTTTATCTTTTATTCGTCTAAAATGTTCAATTGTTGCTACTTTTTTTCAGAATGTTCAGAACGTTTGCAACATGATACAAATGGAATGTTCGTTTAACGTTTGCATATCCGAGAAAAAAACGTGTGACTGGACATTATAAATGTTTAGAGAACCGCAGAAAATAACATTTGTTTTCATAACTTTATATCTGTAAAATGAGCTGCAGAAAGTTGACTGAGCGCTGAAACTTATAAAGCACAAAACTGAGCTAAAACAACTAATAAAACAACAGCAAACATGGACAACTGTATTGCAAAAAGCAATCAATTTTTTTTAGCATAAACAGAACGCCATGTTTTGATAACCTGATGTGTGTGTGTGAAATATTTCTTGTAATTACTGTAACATAAAGTAATGGATTAAAATATATATTCCATAATAGAATGGTAATAATACGTATCTTATGATGGCACTTGAATACCATAGTAATGCCATGGTACTTTTTTCTTAGCGGTGATTGTGTATTTTATGTGTGTGTGTGTGTGTTTATTGGTATATCGGGTGCGCGCAGTGTGTGTATTTATGCGCATCGTTATAGTAACGTTATATCGTTTATATTTGTTGATACGCGATGGTTCGTGCGCGAGAGCCGCGGGAGCGCGCGTACCGTGGTTTTCTGCACGTGTCCTCTCTGTGTGATCGTCTTGCTGTGTTTCTCGTTCGCTACTTTCATCCGCTGCACCGCCGACATGATGCTGCCGCTGCTGGAGCGCGTCGCGGGGGGCGGAATATCGCGCTGGGCCGGTAAACGGAGCTGATCTGTCCGGTGATTCGGTTCCGTTCCAGTCGCTCGAGCTGCGCAGCGGCGCGATCACGTGACCAGGGACATGACCCGCCCCCTCGTTACGTCACATCGCTGAGCCGCTGACGTCATGCACGCATTGGACACAAGAACGTACACGATTTTTTTATTTGAACGATAATTGAGAATTAAAACGTTGTGTAATTGTGATTTCTATTGAACTGTCAGCCACTGAACTGCAGCCCAATCTATTTTTGTAGATTCGAGCTCCATCATAGTGCAATGTTTCCATCTCACATGTATTTTGAGCTTCAGCTCGTCACGGTGACCTCAGATGTTCCCAGATTTGTGTTCAATGTTATCCGTGGAATGGATATGTGGATATTTTATTTGTAAACATCTTAATTTTTCGTGTAAACATGACTGAAGACGTGAAAGCAGAGTAACAGAACAACCGATCGGAGTCGTTTACACTGGAACCGCACTGATTGATTCGAACTCAAGCTCTTGACTTCAATCCAAACGATTCCTAAACGAAAAACAGCTCAAAAGAATTCATTTTCGAATTTCAACATAATTTTTAATGATTTTTAAAAGCACGAATGACTGAAATTGACCTTTTCGAAATCCGGATTTGTTAATTGCAAGGCAAAATAATTCACTGTGTCGAAGCAGGGGCGAAAATCTCATCTAAATGTTGGTGGGGGGGGGGGCACATTTCTCACGAGCAAGTTTTGAAGGGGACACCAATAAAACAGGCAAAATTGTACTTAAGGATATGTGTACAGAGAGGAAAGCCTTACTATTGCATGGAGACCGTTCCATTATCCTTCTTCTCAAACTTTCTTTCTGGTTCAATGAAAAAGCTGACTCAATTGATGAAAACATTCTTCAAAACATTTTTTTTTTTGCAATGTTTTTGAAGTTGTTTACACAATCAAGCCACCAAAATACAATGGAATTTGAACTTAACTTCAACTTTTATTTAATTATATAGCACATTTAATAGCAATGTTGTTGCTTCACAGTTATAATTCAATTCAAGTTTATTTGTATAGTGCTTTTTACAATACAAATCGTTACAAAGCAACTTTACAGAAAAGTATGTTTCTACAATATTTAGTAGTAGCTAGTAGTTTGTGCACGTTTGACAGGATTTTAGAAAAAAAAATAATAATAATAATACAAGACGTAGTCAGCTAGACGATGAACTATCAATATTATTAATTAATAGTTATCATATGATACAGTCACACATGTAGCAATAATAATTAAAACATTGCATATATAAAAACATTTGCCATGCCAAGCAAAATGAAGGCATACACACTCTTAGACATACACTCTCACACAACTGTATAGTGAGATCGGTATAGACGTGAAAGAGAGGGGGAAAAACAAGTGGATACACTCAGTTAAGAAACACCTCCTCAGTGTTTCTCAAAGACGCAATTAGTGCTGTTACTGCTGTAGCTTAGTTTTCAACGTTTTCCGCTGGTGAAATAGAGCTAAAACAGGCAATATGGTGCCTAAAATGCTTATTCAATTTTTATACAAATCTAAATCACATCTGTTATGCTAATATCTGGAGAACAACTGCACTCTTATTATGATGTTATATTAGATTAACTATATTAAATGACTTAAACCAACCAGTGGCGGCTCGTGGATTTTAAAATAGAGGAGGCAAACTAATTGTATTGGTCTGGGGATCCCTGCCAATTGTTATTATTATTATTTGCTTAACCACTTTAAAATGGCTTTTTGGCGGCTTTTAGTCAGAACCCGTAAAGAAAATATATGGTTGGTTGATATACCAGAAGGGAGGCTAGCCTCCTCCATGATGTTACTTTTCTCAGCACTCCTCAGCGCTGAAAGTGAACACTCGATGCTGATTGGTTCCCCTGGCCTCCCCCTTCTCTTTCACTTGGCGGTTGAAATTACATCAGCAGATTCGCCACATTCGCGATAGAAAAGCGGAGCTTTTCATGTAATGCTATTACAACTGTGAAATTACAAACAAAATTATATACATTCTGAGACATGAACTGAAATGAATAGTGAATTTTATTAACATTAAATCTTCCTCATTTTCACCTCAAAATTGGGGGGAAACTGTGCTTCCCCTTGCCTATTTATTAATGACTCAACATCATCTATATAAAAGAGACAATAATCACGTCATCCGATGTTTAATGTGATAAAGTAAGCTAGATTTATGGAGTTCCACAAATACTGAAACACGATGTTTTCTCGCACCGAACTGTGTGTGTGTGTGTGTGTGTGTGTGTCGGTGCTGGTGAGGTAAAAGAGGAGCAGGCAGTGGACCAAAGCACTGTGAGGCAAAGCAGGGGGAACTCGAGATGTTTTAAACTTTTTTTGTTGTTGCTCAGTTTGCATTTGTATTGTTTTACTACTTACACAATTAGTTTAACTATTTATCATTATATTATTTACAATACACATATTTCGAATATATTTTAGGGGGGGACAACCCTCAGATAGTGGGGGGTCCGGACCACCCGACTCCCCCGCGATTTCCGCCTATGTGTCGAAGTGCTCCGATCGCGTATCGTTTCATTTGAATCATTTGAACATCGGAGCGGGTTCGCGAATCATTTGGTTTAGATCGGAACTTCGGAGAGTGAATCGCGAGTCATTTGATTCAGATCGGACTGTATGGATCGGACACGTATAGTGAATCTTTTTCTGATTTTATTATTGTTATTATTAAACAGTACAGCATCAAACCATTAAGGCAGTCATTTTAAGTTAGTTTATATATTCCTAACAAACGTTGATTTGTTTACTGAACCCATGGGTTAAACATGGGTTATTCTTATCGATTTCAGCGGTGATTGGTGGAACAGAAGACATAGTAAGATAATATATCTGCATGTAGCATGAGTAGATACACGTAGGACTATAGAATACACTTAAAAATAAGAATGGAAATAAGTGAGTCACTGAGTCATATTCAATCGATTCTTTCAAAACGCTGCTGTGTTCTGCTGCAGAGAGACTCAACATGGGTTTGTTTGGAACTATTATCTTTAGTGAAATAGAGCAAAAAATAACATTTTGTCTGTACAGTTTAACATAATCACTTATTTTTCGTTTATTGAATTACAAACACAAAGAAAACTCTGCCACATACCAAAGTTATAACCAAACCGTTCATTTAATCTGTTCATAAATCATAATTCTTCACTGATTTTTATGTTATATTAGAGTTTGATTTTGGTTTTATATTTTTATCTCTCCATAAATCAGAAAATACTGTCAACAGACAGAACACAAACACATTTTCTCCATGTTTATAGGAGTGAAATGTTGTATGGATCAGTGTGAATGAAATATGAACAAACCTTCAGAATATAGAGAGGAATACAACTGTAACATTTGGTGCTTGTAAGAGAAAAAAACTCTTGTACAAACACAATCTGTCCACAGACCATGTACTTGAAACATTAATCATTAGTTATTATTTATTTATTTGAGCATCAAAATAACCTAAATGTGGACATTTTCTACTGAGAATCTGTTTTATTGCTGGGAAACACATAGAGGAGAAATGAAGTAAGCGGTGAAAAACAACAACAGCTCAGAGTCAGATGTTAAATCACATTTATAGACATCACACAGACAAGTGTTTAATACTGAGAAAGAGTTCCCACTCACAAAAACTCTGAACAGAAGATCTGTCAGGTCAAACACGGTGAACAAAACTGACCGAACAATCAGCCAGGGGTCACACACACACACACACACACACACACACACACACACACACACACACACACGCACGCACGCACGCGCACGCACACACGCACGCACACGCACACACGCACACACACACACACACACACACACACACACACTCATTCTCTCTCTCTCTCACACACACACACACACACACACACACACACACATTCTCTCTCTCTCTCTCTCTCTCTCTCTCTCACACACACACACACACACACTCATTCTCTCTCTCTCTCTCACACACACACACACACACACACACACACTCATTCTCTCTCTCTCTCTCTCTCACACACACACACACACACACACTCATTCTCTCTCTCTCTCTCTCTCACACACACACACACACACACTCATTCTCTTTCTCTCTCTCTCTCTCTCTCTCTCTCTCTCTCACACACACACACACACACACACTCATTCTCTTTCTCTCTCTCTCTCTCTCTCTCTCTCTCACACACACACACACACACACACCATCTGCTGAGAAAACCTCAGGGTCTTAAAAAAGTGACTCGTGTCAAGTTGTGTGTTCTGCATATAGAGCCAAACGCTGAGTTTAGCTGCTGCAGTCGGTCGTGTGTCACATCTGACAGAAATAATCATCCAGCAGCTGCTAAAACAACCCAGACTCCAACAGAAGAGGATCTGTGATGCTACAGGCGCAGGTCTGAGATCAGCTGCTCACCTGCACACAGAGAAAACACATCAGACTACAGACGAGGGAAGAGTTCAGCTCTAAAAGCCTCTAACAGCTATATGAAATGTATCTCTAAAACATGTGGTGAACCTGAGAGCGTCAGCATCCCAGTCCACTGATGACCCCGATCCGGTCCACCTTCATCCCAAAGCAGCCGCGCGCCACGCCCTTCCTGCTCCGCCCCTGCAGCTTCCTGTGACGGCCCAGCAGCTCCAGGAACACGCGTGATGGGGGCGGAGCCTCGTCTGCTGACCCCTCGCTGACCTCTGGATGAGCCAATAGCAGAGAGCTGATCTTCAGCCCGAACAGATCCTGCAGGACCTGATTGAAACACACACACACACCCTTCATAAGAGATACTGAGTTAAGCAGGAGTTTCTATTTGGTCTCTTAAACTGCTAGAAGAGTTATTGAATAAGATTTTTCACTTGCAAGATGTGCACATATAGTCCACAAGAGAAAAAAATGACCCTGTTCAAAAGTTTACATCCCCTTGACTCTTAACACTGTTGTTAGCTGAATGATCCACAGCTGTGTGTTTTTTGTTAGGTGATAGTTGTTCATGAGTCCCTTGTTTGTTCTGATCAGGGTAAATGTAACTTATTTTGTCTTCTGGGAAACATGTAACTATCTTCTGTAGCGTCTGAAGGGCAGAGATAAATAAAAAAAATATGATATTTAGGCAAAATAGGAAAAATGTACACATCTCCATTCTTTTCAAAAGTTTTCACAGTTTTAAGAATCAAGGGTGTGTAAACTTTTGAACAGGGTCATTTTGTATAAATTCAGCTTTTATTTTCTCTTGTGAACTATATGTAAACATCTTTTATGTGAAATATCTTAATAATAACAATAACATGCATTTTGTATGACCCCTCTCATTTTGTCTGGAAGGGGATGTAAAATTTTAACCTCAACTATATTTATTCAGCTTTTAGATGATCTATAAATCTTAATACTTTATAAGCCATGAAGCAAACATGTATTAACATTATTAATCTGAATGTATAAACATTATTAATCTGAAAAGAAAATGGTAATATTGAATTCTGCAATTTTTAAATATAAAATTTTACTATTTGAGTTGCTTTAATATTTTCATTTAACTTTGACTTATTTTAGTACATCATTAAACTAAACAAAAATGAAAAGTTAACATTTGCTTTTTTAGGTACTGAACAATGTGTGTAGTTGAATTAAACTGTAATAAACCCGGACCACATTATGTCTCCATAAATTAAGAGTAAGAAAATAGTAATTATGCCTTTTTTTTTTTTACGTGAAGTATGTAATTTGTGCAGCTCAGGCATGATGACTGTTTTCAGACATGTTTCCCAAATGCTTGTCAGCCATTGGTCAGCAAGTTCTGATAGTCCCGCCCCAAACTCATGTGATTGGCCAAATCAGAAGTTGACTCAGAGAACAAATCCTCACCTGAGCATCTGGTCGCCGTGGTGACGGCCGTCCCTCTACCTGTGTTGCCACAGTGATGATGAGGAGCAGGAGGAGAGTGTGATGAAGAGGTGAGCTGAAGTTCAGAGAAGATGAAGAAACCATCCTTGTTTCTAATGAGAGCCGATCAGAAAATGAATATCAGTCCAGTGCCTGGATCACGTTACTGTCACGGTTCTGTCCTGTACACTTCAGGACGGGTCTGTGGCGAAGCAGGTGCTGCGCCGGCCCTTTAAGGAGCATCACAGTGATGTCACACATAGCGAGATGTTGCCGTGAGTGACGCCCCGCCCCTCAGACGTCACTCAGCATCACGGCCTGCAGACTGAAGACGGTCCTCATTCCTCACAGACTCCTTCATTTATAGTTCATCATTCTTCACAGTCACAGACTGGCGTGACCTCTGACCCCTCTGGTTCCGCCCCCTATAAAAGTTCCCCCTGGAAACGGGGGGCGCTCAGGAACAATTTCCTCCTGCGAGACTCAGATGCAATAGTTCCTCGTCAGATGAGAGTTTCCCTGGAAATGAGCGCAGGTCACAGGCCCTTCAACCTCCAGCGGCCCGCAGACACACATGATTTGTGCTGATCTGAGCAAAAATGCAGTAAAAACTGAAATGAAATATTATTCTGATTTAAAGCAGCTGTTTTCTATTTGAATATCTGTTAAATTGTAAGTTATTTCTGTGAATGTTGAAAACAGTTGTGCTGCTCGATATTTTTGTTACATTATCATTTAAAGGTTTGGGGAATGTAAGAAATTTACATTTTTATTCAGTAAAGATGCACTGAATTACTCAAAAGTGCCAGTAAAGACATTTATAATGTTTAAAAAAAGATTTCTATTTCAAATAAATGCTGTTCTTCTAAACTTTCTATTCATCTGTAAATCCTGAAAAATAAAATGTATCACAGTTTCCACAAAAATAATGTGCAGCACAACTGTGAACAGAAATGTTTCTTGAGCAGTAAATGATCATATTTTCATGATTTCTGAAGATCATGTGACACTGAAGACTGGAGGAATGATGCTGAAAATACAGCGGAGCATCACAGAAATAAATTACACTTTAACACAGATTCACACAGAAAACAGATGTTTTACATTAGAATAATATTTCACTGTTTTTACTTATCAAATAAATTATCATTCTTTGTGATCAGAAGAGACTCAAAAACATTAACTTTTTTCTGCCAGTTTATTAAGATACATAAACATAAACATAAACCACTGGTCTAAAATACTGTATTAGCACCTGCAATGTGTCACGCAGTACACACCCACACACACTTTCCAGATATTCACACAGAAAACAGCTCGTTTAAGTTATAATAATATTTAATTGTTCTTACTGTACTTTTAATCAAATAAATAGGCAGCCCTGGTGAACAGAAGAGACTAATTTCAGAAAAAAAAACTAAATTAATTGAAACTTTTACTGTATTTTTCAATTGTCAAACAGTTTCTATGAGAAAGCAGAATGATGATAGAGGAGTGGAGGAGTGATGATAGAGGAGTGGAGAAGTGATGATAGAGGAGTGATGATAGAGGAGTGATGATAGAGGAGTGGAGAAGTGATGATAGAGGAGTGATGATTGAGGAGTGATGATAGAGGAGTAATGATAGAGGAGTGATGATAGAGGAGTGGAGAAGTGATGATGGAGGAGTGATGATGGAGGAGTGATGATAGAGGAGTAATGATAGAGGAGTGGAGAAGTGATGATGGAGGAGTGATGATGGAGGAGTGATGATAGAGGAGTGGAGGAGTGATGATGGAGGAGTGATGATAGAGGAGTGATGATAGAGGAGTAATGATAGAGGAGTGGAGAAGTGATGATGGAGGAGTGATGATGGAGGAGTGATGATAGAGGAGTGATGATTGAGGAGTAATGATAGAGGAGTGATGATGGAGGAGTGATGATAGAGGAGTGGAGAAGTGATGATAGAGGAGTGATGATAGAGGAGTGATGATAGAGGAGTGATGATTGAGGAGTAATGATAGAGGAGTGGAGAAGTGATGATAGAGGAGTGATGATAGAGGAGTGATGATAGAGGAGTGATGATTGAGGAGTAATGATAGAGGAGTGGAGAAGTGATGATAGAGGAGTGATGATAGAGGAGTGATGATAGAGGAGTGATGATAGAGGAGTGGAGAAGTGATGATAGAGGAGTGATGATAGAGGAGTGGAGAAGTGATGATAGAGGAGTGATGATAGAGGAGGAATGATGGAGGAGTGATGATAGAGGAGTGGAGAAGTGATGATAGAGGAGTGATGATAGAGGAGTGGAGAAGTGATGATAGAGGAGTGATGATAGAGGAGGAATGATGGAGGAGTGATGATAGAGGAGTGATGATAGAGGAGTGGAGAAGTGATGATAGAGGAGTGATGATAGAGGAGGAATGATGGAGGAGTGATGATAGAGGAGTGATGATAGAGGAGTGGAGAAGTGATGATAGAGGAGTGATGATAGAGGAGTGGAGAAGTGATGATAGAGGAGTGGAGGAGTGATGATAGAGGAGTGATGATAGAGGAGTGATGATAGAGGAGTGGAGAAATGATGATGGAGGAGTGATGATAGAGGAGTGGAGAAGTGATGATAGAGGAGTGATGATAGAGGAGTGATGATGGAGAAGTGATGATAGAGGAGTGATGATAGAGGAGTGATGATGGAGAAGTGATGATAGAGGAGTGGAGAAGTGATGATGGAGGAGTGATGATAGAGGAGTGGAGAAGTGATGATAGAGGAGTGATGATAGAGGAGTGATGATGGAGGAGTGATGATGGAGGAGTGATGATAGAGTAGTGATGATGGAGGAGTAATGATAGAGGAGTGATGATGGAGGAGTAATGATAGAGGAGTGATAATGGAGGAGTGGAGAAGTGATGATGGAGAAGTGATGATAGAGGAGTGGATAAGTGATGATGGAGGAGTAATGATAGTGGAGTCGAGAAATGATGATGGAGGAGTGATGATAGAGGAGTGATGATGGAGGAGTGATGATGGAGAAGTGATGATAGAGGAGTGATGATGGAGGAGTGATGATAGAGGAGTGATGATGGAGGAGTAATGATAGAGGAGTGATGATGGAGGAGTAATGATAGAGGAGTGGAGAAGTGATGATGGAGGAGTGATGATGGAGGAGTGATGATAGAGGAGTGATGATAGAGGAGTGATGATGGAGGAGTAATGATAGAGGAGTGATTATGGAGGAGTAATGATAGAGGAGTGGAGAAGTGATGATGGAGAAGTGATGATAGAGGAGTGATGATAGAGGAGTGATGATAGAGGAGTGGAGAAGTGATGATGGAGAAGTGATGATGGAGGAGTGATGATAGAGGAGTGATGATAGAGGAGTGATGATGGAGAAGTGATGATGGAGGAGTAATGATAGAGGAGTGACGATAGAGGAGTGATGATAGAGGAGTGGAGAAGTGATGATGGAGAAGTGATGATGGAGAAGTGATGATGGAGGAGTGATGATAGAGGAGTGATGATAGAGGAGTGATGATGGAGAAGTGATGATGGAGGAGTAATGATAGAGGAGTGGAGAAGTGATGATGGAGGAGTGGTGATAGAGGAGTGATGATAGAGGAGTGATGATGGAGGAGTGATGATAGAGGAGTGATGTTAGAGGAGTGATGATAGAGGAGTGATGATAGAGGAGTGGAGAAGTGATGATGGAGAAGTGATGATGGAGGAGTGATGATAGAGGAGTGATGATGGAGGAGTGATGATAGAGGAGTGATGATGGAGGAGTAATGATAGAGGAGTGGAGAAGTGATGATAGAGGAGTGATGATAGAGGAGTGATGATAGAGGAGTGATGATTGAGGAGTAATGATAGAGGAGTGATGATGGAGAAGTGATGATGGAGGAGTAATGATAGAGGAGTGGAGAAGTGATGATGGAGGAGTGATGATAGAGGAGTCGAGGAGTGATGATGGAGGAGTGATGATAGAGGAGTGGAGGAGTGATGATAGAGGAGTGGAGGAGTGATGATAGAGGAGTGGAGAAGTGATGATGGAGAAGTGATGATGGAGGAGTGATGATAGAGGAGTGATGATGGAGGAGTGATGATAGAGGAGTGATGATGGAGGAGTAATGATAGAGGAGTGGAGAAGTGATGATGGAGGAGTGATGATAGAGGAGTGATTATAGAGGAGTGATGATGGAGAAGTGATGATGGAGGAGTAATGATAGAGGAGTGGAGAAGTGATGATGGAGGAGTGATGATAGAGGAGTCGAGGAGTGATGATGGAGGAGTGATGATAAAGGAGTGATGATAGAGGAGTGATGATGGAGGAGTGATGATAGAGGAGTGATGATGGAGGAGTGATGATAGAGGAGTGATGATAGAGGAGTGGAGAAGTGATGATGGAGAAGTGATGATGGAGGAGTGATGATAGAGGAGTGATGATGGAGGAGTAATGATAGAGGAGTGATAATGGAGGAGTGGAGAAGTGATGATGGAGGAGTGATGATAGAGGAGTGGAGAAGTGATGATGGAGGAGTAATGATAGAGGAGTCGAGAAGTGATGATGGAGGAGTGATGATAGAGGAGTGATGATGGAGGAGTGATGATGGAGAAGTGATGATAGAGGAGTGATGATGGAGGAGTGATGATAGAGGAGTGATGATGGAGGAGTAATGATAGAGGAGTGATGATGGAGGAGTAATGATAGAGGAGTGGAGAAGTGATGATGGAGGAGTGATGATGAAGGAGTGATGATAGAGGAGTGACGATAGAGGAGTGGAGAAGTGATGATGGAGAAGTGATGATAGAGGAGTGATGATAGAGGAGTGATGATAGAGGAGTGGAGAAGTGATGATGGAGAAGTGATGATGGAGGAGTGATGATAGAGGAGTGATGATAGAGGAGTGATGATGGAGAAGTGATGATGGAGGAGTAATGATAGAGGAGTGGAGAAGTGATGATGGAGGAGTGATGATAGAGGAGTGATGATAGAGGAGTGATGATGGAGAAGTGATGATGGAGGAGTAATGATAGAGGAGTGGAGAAGTGATGATGGAGGAGTGATGATAGAGGAGTCGAGGAGTGATGATGGAGGAGTGATGATAGAGGAGTGATGATAGAGGAGTGATGATGGAGGAGTGATGATAGAGGAGTGATGATAGAGGAGTGGAGAAGTGATGATGGAGAAGTGATGATGGAGGAGTGATGATAGAGGAGTGATGATGGAGGAGTAATGATAGAGGAGTGATAATGGAGGAGTGGAGAAGTGATGATGGAGGAGTGATGATAGAGGAGTGGAGAAGTGATGATGGAGGAGTAATGATAGAGGAGTCGAGAAGTGATGATGGAGGAGTGATGATAGAGGAGTGATGATGGAGGAGTGATGATGGAGAAGTGATGATAGAGGAGTGATGATGGAGGAGTGATGATAGAGGAGTGATGATGGAGGAGTAATGATAGAGGAGTGATGATGGAGGAGTAATGATAGAGGAGTGGAGAAGTGATGATGGAGGAGTGATGATGGAGGAGTGATGATAGAGGAGTGACGATAGAGTAGTGGATAAGAGATGATGGAGAAGTGATGATAGAGGAGTGATGATAGAGGAGTGATGATAGAGGAGTGATGATAGAGGAGTGGAGAAGTGATGATGGAGAAGTGATGATGGAGGAGTGATGATAGAGGAGTGATGATAGAGGAGTGATGATGGAGAAGTGATGATGGAGGAGTAATGATAGAGGAGTGGAGAAGTGATGATGGAGGAGTGGTGATAGAGGAGTGATGATAGAGGAGTGATGATGGAGGAGAGATGATAGAGGAGTGATGTTAGAGGAGTGATGATAGAGGAGTGGAGAAGTGATGATGGAGAAGTGATGATGGAGGAGTGATGATAGAGGAGTGATGATGGAGGAGTGATGATAGAGGAGTGATGATGGAGGAGTAATGATAGAGGAGTGGAGAAGTGATGATGGAGGAGTGATGATAGAGGAGTGATGATAGAGGAGTGATGATGGAGGAGTGATGATAGAGGAGTGATGATAGAGGAGTGATGATGGAGAAGTGATGATGGAGGAGTAATGATAGAGGAGTGGAGAAGTGATGATGGAGGAGTGATGATAGAGGAGTCGAGGAGTGATGATGGAGGAGTGATGATAGAGGAGTGGAGGAGTGATGATAGAGGAGTGGAGGAGTGATGATAGAGGAGTGGAGAAGTGATGATGGAGAAGTGATGATGGAGGAGTGATGATAGAGGAGTGATGATGGAGGAGTGATGATAGAGGAGTGATGATGGAGGAGTAATGATAGAGGAGTGGAGAAGTGATGATGGAGGAGTGATGATAGAGGAGTGATGATAGAGGAGTGATGATGGAGGAGTAATGATAGAGGAGTGGAGAAGTGATGATGGAGGAGTGATGATAGAGGAGTGATGATGGAGGAGTGATGTTAGAGGAGTGATGATAGAGGAGTGATGATGGAGAAGTGATGATGGAGGAGTAATGATAGAGGAGTGGAGAAGTGATGATGGAGGAGTGATGATAGAGGAGTGATGATAGAGGAGTGATGATGGAGGAGTGATGATAGAGGAGTAATGATAGAGGAGTGGAGAAGTGATGATGGAGAAGTGATGATGGAGGAGTGATGATAGAGGAGTGATGATGGAGGAGTGATGATAGAGGAGTGATGATGGAGGAGTAATGATAGAGGAGTGGAGAAGTGATGATGGAGGAATGATGATAGAGGAGTGATGATGGAGGAGTGATGATAGAGGAGTGATGATAGAGGAGTGATGATGGAGGAGTTATAGAGGAGTGATGATAGAGGAGTAATGATGGAGGAGTGATGATAGAGGAGTTTAGAAGTGATGATGGAGGAGTGATGATAGAGGAGTGATGATTGAGGAGTAATGATAGAGGAGTGATGATGGAGGAGTAATGATAGAGGAGTGGAGAAGTGATGATGGAGGAGTGATGATAGAGGAGTGGAGAAGTGATGATGGAGGAGTGATGATAGAGGAGTGGAGAAGTGATGATAAAGTAGTGATGATGGAGGAGTGATGATGGAGGAGTGATGATAGAGGAGTGATGATGGAGGAGTAATGATAGAGGACTGATGATGGAGGAGTAATGATAGAGGAGTGGAGAAGTGATGATGGAGGAGTGATGATAGAGGAGTGATGATGGAGGAGTGATGATGGAGGAGTGATGATAGAGGAGTGATGATGGAGGAGTGATGATAGAGGAGTGATGATGGAGGAGTGATGATGGAGAAGTGATGATGGAGAAGTGATGATAGAGGAGTGATGATGGAGGAGTGATGATGGAGGAGTGATGATAGAGGAGTGATGATGGAGGAGTAATGATAGAGGAGTGATGATGGAGGAGTAATGATAGAGGAGTGGAGAAGTGATGATGGAGGAGTGATGATAGAGGAGTGGAGAAGTGATGATGGAGGAGTGATAATAGAGGAGTGGAGAAGTGATGATAGAGGAGTGATGATGGAGGAGTGATGATAGAGGAGTGATGATGGAGGAGTAATGATAGAGGAGTGTTTATGGAGGAGTAATGATAGAGGAGTGATGATGGAGGAGTAATGATAGAGGAGTGGAGAAGTGATGATGGAGGAGTGATGATGGAGGAGTGATGATAGAGGAGTGATGATAGAGGAGTGGAGAAGTGATGATGGAGGAGTGATGATGGAGGAGTGATGATAGAGGAGTGATGATGGAGGAGTGATGATAGAGGAGTGATGATAGAGGAGTGGAGAAGTGATGATGGAGGAGTGACAATGGAGGAGTGATGATAGAGGAGTGATGATGGAGGAGTGATGATAGAGGAGTGATGATGGATGAGTGATGATGGAGAAGTGATGATGGAGGAGTGATGATAGAGGAGTGATGATGGAGGAGTAATGATAGAGGAGTGATGATGGAGGAGTAATGATAGAGGAGTGATGATGGAGGAGTACTGATAGAGGAGTGGAGAAGTGATGATGGAGGAGTGAGGATGGAGGAGTGATGATAGAGGAGTGATGATAGAGGAGTGATGATAGAGGAGTGATGATGGAGGAGTAATGATAGAGGAGTGGAGGAGTGATGATGGAGGAGTGATGATGGAGGAGTGATGATAGAGGAGTGATGATGGAGGAGTAATGATAGAGGAGTGGAGGAGTGATGATGGAGGAGTGATGATAGAGGAGTGATGATAGAGGAGTGATGATAGAGGAGTGGAGGAGTGATGATGTCACCTTTATTTATATAGCGCTTTAAACAAAATACATTGCGTCAAAGCAACTGAACAACATTCATTAGGACAACAGTGTCAATAATGCAAAAATGATAGTTAAAGGCAGTTCATCATTGGATTCAGTTATGTCATCTCTGTTCAGTTAAATAGTGTCTGTGCATTTATTTGCAATCAAGTCAACGATATCGCTGTAGATGAAGTGTCCCCAACTAAGCAAGCCAGAGGCGACAGCGGCAAGGAACCGAAACTCCATCGGTGACAGAATGGAGAAAAAAACCTTGGGAGAAACCAGGCTCAGTTGGGGGGCCAGTTCTCCTCTGACCAGACGAAACCAGCAGTTCAATTCCAGGCTGCAGCAGAGTCAGATTGTGCAGAAGAATCATCTGTTTACTGTGGTCTTGTCCTGGTGCTCCTCTGAGACAAGGTCTTTACAGGGGATCTGTATCTGGGGCTCTAGTTGTCCTGGTCTCCGCTGTCTTTCAGGCATGTAGAGGTCCTTTCTAGGTGCTGATCCAGCATCTGGTCTGGATACGTACTGGATCCGGGTGACTGCAGTGACCCTCTGATCTGGACACAGACTGGATCTGGTGGCCACGGTGACCTCGGAACAAGAGAGAAACAGACAAATATTAGCGTAGATGCCATTCTTCTAATGATGTAGCAAGTACATAGGTTGTTATGGGAAGTGTTTCCGGTTCCGGTTTACCTAATTAATGCAGCCTAAAAATCCTTTAACGGATTTGGATAATAAAAGCATATTAGTATGTTATGTGTATGCCAGGTTAAAGAGATGGGTCTTTAATCTAGATTTAAACTGCAAGAGTGTGTCTGCCTCCCGAACAATGTTAGGTAGGTTAGGTAGGAGTTTGGGCGCCAAATAGGAAAAGGATCTGCCGCCTGCAGTTGATTTTGATATTCTAGGTATTATCAAATTGCCTGAGTTTTGAGAACGTAGCGGACGTAGAGGATTATAATGTAAAAGGACCTCATTCAAATACTGAGGTGCTAAACCATTCAGGGCTTTATAAGTAATAAGCAATATTTTAAAATCTATGCAATGCTTGATAGGGAGCCAGTGCAGTGTTGACAGGACCAGGCTAATATGGTCATACTTCCTGGTTCTAGTAAGAACTCTTGCTGCTGCATTTTGGACTAGCTGTAGTTTGTTTACTAAGCGTGCAGAACAACCACCCAATAAAGCATTACAATAATCTAACCTTGAGGTCATAAATGCATGGATTAACATTTCTGCATTTGACATTGAGAGCATAGGCCGTAATTTAGATATATTTTTGAGATGGAAAAATGCAGTTTTACAAATGCTAGAAACGTGGCTTTCTAAGGAAAGATTGCGATCAAGTAGCACACCTAGGTTCCTAACTGATGACGAAGAATTGACAGAGCAACCATCAAGTCTTAGACAGTGTTCTAGGTTATTACAAGCAGAGTTTTTAGGTCCTATAATTAACACCTTTGTTTTTTCAGAATTTAGCAGTAAGAAATTACTCGTCATCCAGTTTTTTATATCGACTATGCAATCCATTAGTTTTTCAAATTGGTGTGTTTCACCGGGCTGCGAAGAAATATATAGCTGAGTATCATCAGCATAACAGTGAAAGCTAACACCATGTTTCCTGATGATATCTCCCAAGGGTAACATATAAAGCGTGAAGAGTAGCGGCCCTAGTACTGAGCCTTGAGGTACTCCATACTGCACTTGTGATCGATAGGATACATCTTCATTCACTGCTACGAACTGATGGCGGTCATATAAGTACGATTTAAACCATGCTAATGCACTTCCACTGATGCCAACAAAGTATTCAAGTCTATGCAAAAGAATGTTGTGGTCAATTGTGTCAAACGCAGCACTAAGATCCAATAAAACTAATAGAGAGATACACCCTCCTGACTGGAAATCCTCACATATACCATTTTTCTCTAAGAAGGAATATAATTGTGTGGATACCACCTTTTCTAGTATCTTGGACAGAAAAGGGAGATTCGAGATTGGTCTATAATTAACTAGTTCTTTGGGGTCAAGTTGTGGTTTTTTGATGAGAGGCTTAATAACAGCCAGTTTGAAGGTTTTGGGGACATGTCCTAATGACAATGAGGAATTAATAATAGTCAGAAGAGGATCTATGACTTCTGGAAGCACCTCTTTCAGGAGCTTAGATGGTATAGGGTCTAACATACATGTTGTTGGTTTAGATTATTTAACAAGTTTATACAATTCTTCCTCTCCTATGGTAGAGAATGAGTGGAACTGTTCCTCAGGGGGTCTATAGTGCACTGTCTGATGTGATACTGTAGCTGACGGCTGAATGGTTGCAATTTTATCTCTAATAGTATCGATTTTAGAAGTAAAGTAGTTCATAAACTCATTACTGCTGTGGTGTTGGGAAATGTCAACACTTGTTGATGCTTTATTTTTCGTTAATTTAGCCACTGTATTGAATAAATACCTGGGGTTATGTTTGTTTTCTTCTAAAAGAGAAGAAAAGTAATCGGATCTAGCAGTTTTTAATGCTTTTCTGTAGGATATGTTACTTTACCGCCAAGCAATACGAAATACCTCTAGTTTTGTTTTCCTCCAGCTGCGCTCCATTTTTCGGGCTGCTCTCTTTAGGGTGCGAGTATGCTCATTATACCATGGTGTCAAACTGTTTTCCTTAACCTTCCTTAAGCGTAAAGGAGCAACTTTATTTAAAGTGCTAGAAAAGAGAGAGTCCATAGTTTCTGTTACATCATCAAGTTGTTCTGAGGTTTTGGATATGCTAAGGAACTTGGATACATCAGGAAGATAACTTAAAAAGCAGTCTTTTGTGTTAGAAGTGATGGTTCTTCCATACTTGTAACAAGAAGTAGAATTTACAATTTTGGCTATATGAATTTTGCAAAGAACTAAATAATGATCTGAGATATCATCACTTGGCTGAATAATTTCAACACCATCAACATCAATTCCATGTGACAGTATTAAATCTAGAGTATGATTTCGACAATGAGTAGGTCCTGAAACGTGTTGTCTAACACCAATAGAGTTCAGAATGTCTATAAATGCTGATCCCAATGCATCGTTTTCATTATCAACATGGATATTAAAATCACCAACTATTAAAACTTTATCTGCAGCCAGAACTAACTCAGATGTAAAATCACCAAACTCTTTAATAAAGTCTGTATGGTGCCCTGGTGGCCTGTATACAGTAGCCAGTACAAACATAACAGGGGATTTATCATTAACATTTGTTTCTTTGGATAATGTTATATGAAGCACCATTACTTCAAACGAGTTATACTTGTAGCCTACCCTCTGAGAAATCCTGAAAACGTTGTTATAAATTGAAGCAACACCTCCACCTTTGCCTTTTAGACGTGGCTCATGTTTATAACAGTAATCTTGGGGGGTGGACTCATTTAAAATAATGTAATCATCAGGTTTTAGCCAGGTTTCTGTCAAACAGAGTACATCTATATTATGATCAGTGATCATATTATTTACAAAAAGTGTTTTCGTAGAAAGGGATCTGATATTCAATAAGCCAAGCTTTATCATTTGTTTATCCATATTGCTTCTGTTTTTTATTTGTTGAACCTCAATTAAATTGTTAATCTTAACTTGGTTTGGACGTTTTTTGTATTTTCTAGTTCGGGGAACAGACACAGTCTCTATAGTGTGATATCTAGGTGAAAGAGTCTCTATGTGCTGAGAATTAACTGACCTCTGTGACGGGAGGCAGCTAGCAGACGGTCGGTTTAGCCAGTCTGTCTGCTTCCTGACCTGGGCCCCAGTTAGTCAAGTATAAACACTAAGACTATTTGCCATATTTCTAGAGAGAAGAGTGGCACCACCCCAGGAGGGATGAAGACCATCTCTTTTAAACAGGTCAGGTCTGCCCCAAAAGCTCGTCCAATTGTCTATGAAACCTATGTTATTCTGTGGGCACCACTTAGACATCCAGCCATTGAGTGATGACAATCTGCTATGCATCTCATCACCACGGTAAGCAGGGAGGGGACCAGAGCATATTACAGTGTCTGACATCGTGCTTGCAAGTTCACACACCTCTTTAATGTTATTTTTAGTGATCTCCGACTGGCGAAGTCGAACATCATTAGCACCGGCATGAATAACAATCTTACTGTATTTACGTTTAGCATTAGCCAGCACTTTTAAATTTGCCAAGATGTCAGGCGCTCTGGCTCCCGGTAAACATTTGACTATGGTGGCTGGTGTCTCTATATTCACGTTCCGTACAATAGAATCACCAATAACTAGAGCACTTTCATCAGGTTGAGTGGAGAAGTGATGATGGAGGAGTGATGATAGAGGAGTGATGATGGAGGAGTGATGATAGAGGAGTGATGATGGAGGAGTAATGATAGAGGAGTGATGATGGAGGAGTGATGATAGAGGAGTGGAGAAGTGATGATGGAGGAGTGATGATAGAGGAGTGATGATGGAGGAGTGATGATAGAGGAGTGATGATGGAGGAGTAATGATAGAGGAGTGGAGAAGTGATGATGGAGGAGTGATGATAGAGGAGTGATGATAGAGGAGTGATGATGGAGGTGTGATGATAGAGGAGTGATGATAGAGGAGTGATGATAGAGGAGTGGAGAAGTGATGATGGAGGAGTGATGATAGAGGAGTGATGATGGAGGAGTAATGATAGAGGAGTGATGATAGAGGGGTGATGATGGAGGAGGGATGATGGAGGAGTGATGATAGAGGAGTGGAGAAGTGATGATGGAGGAGTAATGATAGAGGAGTGATGATAGAGGAGTGATGATGGAGGAGTGATGATAGAGGAGTGATGATGGAGGAGTAATGATAGAGGAGTGATGATGGAGGAGTAATGATAGAGGAGTGGAGAAATGATGATGGAGGAGTGATGATAGAGGAGTGGAGGAGTGATGATGGAGGAGCGATGATGGAGGAGTGATGATAGAGGAGTGATGATGGAGGAGTAATGATAGAGGAGTGATGATGGAGGAGTAATGATAGAGGAGTGATGATGGAGGAGTGATGATAGAGGAGTGATGATGGAGGAGTAATGATAGAGGAGTGATGATAGAGGAGTGATGATGGAGGAGTAATGATAGAGGAGTGATGATGGAGGAGTAATGATAGAGGAGTGGAGAAGTGATGATGGAGGAGTGATGATAGAGGAGTGGAGAAGTGATGATAGAGGAGTGATGATGGAGGAGTGATGATGGAGGAGTGATGATAGAGGAGTGATGATGGAGGAGTAATGATAGAGGAGTGATGATGGAGGAGTAATGATAGAGGAGTGGAGAAGTGATGATGGAGGAGTGATGATAGAGGAGTGGAGAAGTGATGATGGAGGAGTGATGATAGAGGAGTGATGATGGAGGAGTGATGATAGAGGAGTGATGATGGAGAAGTGATGATAGAGGAGTGATGATGGAGGAGTAATGATAGAGGAATGGAGGAGTGATGATAGAGGAGTGATGATGGAGGAGTAATGATAGAGGAATGGAGGAGTGATGATAGAGGAGTGATGATAGAGGAGTGATGATGGAGGAGTAATGATAGAGGAATGGAGGAGTGATGATAGAGGAGTGATGATGGAGGAGTGATGATAGAGGAGTGATGATGGAGGAGTAATGATAGAGGAATGGAGGAGTGATGATAGAGGAGTGATGATGGAGGAGTAATGATAGAGGAATGGAGGAGTGATGATAGAGGAGTGATGATAGAGGAGTGATGATGGAGGAGTAATGATAGAGGAGTGATGATTGAGGAGTAATGATAGAGGAGTGGAGAAGTGAGGATGGAGGAGTGATGATAGTGGAGTGGAGAAGTGATGATAGAGGAGTGATGATGGAGGAGTGATGATAGAGGAGTGATGATGGAGGAGTAATGATAGACGAGTGATGATGGAGGAGTAATGATAGAGGAGTGGAGAAGTGATGATGGAGGAGTGATGATAGAGGAGTGATGATAGAGGAGTGATGATGGAGGAGTAATGATAGAGGAGTGGAGAAGTGATGATGGAGGAGTGATGATAGTGGAGTGATGATAGAGAAGTGATGATAGAGGAGTGATGATGGAGGAGTGATGATAGAGGAGTGGGGAAGTGATGATGGAGGAGTGATGATAGAGGAGGAATGGAGAAGTGATGATGGAGGAGTGATGATAGAGGAGTGATGATGGAGGAGTGATGATAGAGGAGTGATGATGGAGGAGTGATGATAGAGGAGTGATGATAGAGGAGTGGGGAAGTGATGATGGAGGAGTGATGATGGAGGAGTGATGATAGAGGAGTGATGATGGAGGAGTAATGATAGAGGAGTGGGGAAGTGATGATGGAGGAGTGATGATAGAGGAGGAATGGAGAAGTGATGATGGAGGAGTGATGATAGAGGAGTGATGATGGAGGAGTGATGATAGAGGAGTGATGATGGAGGAGTAATGATAGAGGAGTGGGGAAGTGATGATGGAGGAGTGATGATAGAGGAGGAATGGAGAAGTGATGATGGAGGAGTGATGATGGAGGAGTGATGATTGAGGAGTGATGATGGAGGAGTGATGATAGAGGAGTGATGATGGAGGAGTGATGATGGAGGAGTAATGATAGAGGAGTGGAGAAGTGAGGATGGAGGAGTGATGATAGAGGAGTGGAGAAGTGATGATAGAGGAGTGATGATGGAGGAGTGATGATAGAGGAGTGATGATGGAGGAGTAATGATAGAGGAGTGATGATGGAGGAGTAATGATAGAGGAGTGGAGAAGTGATGATGGAGGAGTAATGATAGAGGAGTGGAGAAGTGATGATGGAGAAGTGATGATGGAGGAGTGAGAGTGTCTCTCTGTCTCTGATGCAAACATCACAGAGCAGCCGAAGCACCTGCCAACTTCCTGACCTCTGGACCCTACATCACACTCACACTAATATGACTCACACACAGTGACCCTGCACTGAAACGCTTTCAGCCTGATGAGCGTCGCCGAGCAACACACACACACTCACTCTCTCTCTCTCACACACACACACACACAAAACCCTGCATTCCTTCAGCTCTGACGACAGCAGCACTGTGTGTGTGTGTGTGATTATTAATAAGAGAGTTTAAAATGTTATTTACAATTATCATCACTGTCATTATTTGTAGATCAGTGTTTCACTGTAACATAAAAGTCACAATAAAACTGAAGCAGCAGCCCTCTTCTGTATTGTGATGTGAGTTTAGCGGTTTAATAAAACCAAGTAGGGTGGAGTTTGGTTTTGTGCATCAGTTGTTGATTGGACGTTGACATGTGGGCATGGCTCTCCAAAGTGTATGCAGATGAGTGTGAGCTGCAGGGGCGGAGCTTAAGATCCAACATTAATTCACAGGAGATTAATCACCACCAGCTCAAAACACACATTCATAGGATTAATAGTCATGGTCAATAGAAACCGATTGCTGCCATAATGGGGTTTAGTTAAACAATTTAATGAAAAAAAAAAAAGTACAATTTGTAAAGCAAAATAAAATAAAATTTACTTAAACGGATTTACTCGTTTTTCACAAAGTGCTAATAAGTTTCAGAACTACAAAGAATCCCTCAGTAACTTGCTGTATGAAACATGGAATTCTGAAGTGGACTGAAACAGTATTTTCTTGTAAAACACTAATAATCTTGGTTTTATTTCATAACTTTAAAATCATAGTGCATGCATACATTTTAACTGGTCTATAGATTTGAGTTCTATTTTTACTATTCTAGTATATCAAGTTCAACAAAAACTAGAAATGCTGGCTTGCCAACTGCTGAAATAAAGTTGACCTTTTAATTTTATTAAATATCAGTTCATTTAAATAAGTTACTTCTGTTTCAGTGATTTTACTGTACATAATGGAGGAATGAATAAAAGGCAAACACGTCACTTTCCATCGATTTATTTTTTTCTCATGTGAAAAAAAAAAAGAAAGGCAGATAAGAGCTGCAGTGCTGCTTCAGAGTTTGGGGTGGCGGAAGTCTTTGCCTGCGTACTTGGCCTTGTCTCCGAGCTCCTCCTCGATCCTGTGGAACACACACACACACACACACACACACACAGAGTGAGGGTTTGGCACACTCTGATTGGACAGCTGATTTGAATGGGGTATGATGTCACTGCTGACCTCATCAGCTGGTTGTACTTTGCCAAGCGCTCTGATCTGCAGGGGGCACCAGTCTTGATCTGATCACATCAGAACTCGGGTTAGCGTGACTTATTCTCATTGAACTGCATTAATTCTGAGCACAGATACAGCATGATGCATGATGGGTACCTGTCCTGTGCAGAGACCGACCACCAGGTCAGCGATGAAGGTGTCCTCTGTCTCCCCGGAGCGATGGCTGACCATCACACCCCAGCCGTTAGACTGAGCCAGCTTACAACTACACAGAGAGAGATCAGCGGTTTAATCCGAAGCACTTGGTTTCCCAGGAATTAAATCATAACGTTTTCATTCAAATATATTGCAAGTGTTAATGTTTCAAATCAAATGCAGATAAGTGAAAAATCGGACATCCTTTTGGGAAAGAAAGAAAGAAAAAAAAAAGGGGGGGGGGGTCCATAAAAAGAGCTGCAAGTCACTGCTTGAGTGGCACTCACGCCTGGATGGACTCGGTGACGGAGCCGATCTGGTTGACCTTCAGCAGCAGGCAGTTACAGGCCTTCTTCTCACAGGCCTGCTGGATGCGTTTGGGGTTGGTGACGGTCAGATCGTCTCCCACCACCTGGATGTCCACTGACCCCGTGAACTTGGTCCAGTTCTCCCAGTCGTCCTGATCGAACGGATCCTCGATGGACTGGACTGAGATCAGAACCAGAGGAGACGCACATGAACAGGTCTGATCCTGCACAAACCATCTGTGTGTGTGTCTGGACCACTCTTGATGAAGCGTGTGTGTGTGTGTGTGTGTGTGTGTGTACCAGGGTAGTTCTTGATGAAGCTCTTGTACAGGTCTCCCAGCTGGTCTCCAGTGATGTGGCGTTTGGGGTCGTCAGGTGATTTGAAGTCCAGGTCGTATTTGCCGCTCCTGAAGAACTCGGACGCAGCGACGTCCATGCCGATGATGATCTTGTCAGGATAGCCGGCCTTCGCGATGGCGGTCTTCAGCAGCTCCAGAGCTACAGATGGGCAGTCGGCAGCAAACAGGTTTAGATTTTGGGTTTTAATTTTAATGTTAAAGTTTTCTTGTTTTGTGTGTCATTAAGCATTATTTTAGTTTTTTTTTCTTCCCCCAGTAATTTTTTTTTTGTACCTGGCAAAGAGCTGGGGTGGGGGGGGGGGGGGGGGGGGTAATAAATAGCCCTATGAATTTAAGGCTTTCAGTTTAAGACATTTTGAAGGCCTTGATCGGAGCACAGATTAAGACTTGAGAGCTCAAATATCTATAGATCAAGTGTCTGTACCCTCGTTGTTCTCGAGGATGTTGGGTGCGAATCCGCCCTCGTCTCCCACGTTGGTGGCGTCTTGGCCGTATTTGGCCTTGATGACGTTCTTGAGGTTGTGGTAGACCTCGGCGCCGATCCTCATGGCCTCGTGGAAGGTCTTAGCTCCGACCGGCAGGATCATGAACTCCTGCATGGCCAGCTTGTTCCCAGCGTGAGAGCCGCCGTTGATGACGTTGAAGGCCTGCGTGAGAGAGACACGAGGTGAGTGAGGCATGAGAGAGAGGAGGAGCAGGTGAGGAGGAGGAGGAGGCACACGTACAGGAACCGGCAGGATCACGTCTTTGTTCCCGGCGAGGTCAGCGATGTGGCGGTACAGAGGAACACCCTTCTCAGCGGCGCCCGCCTTACACACAGCCAGACTCACACCCAGGATCGCATTCGCACCAAACTGAGCTGTGAGACGGGAAACACAGATACAATCCAGAAACACCGGTCCTTATTCCAAATCTGCAGAAAGGTTTCCTTTAACTGTTCATCTGTGGTCTTTATCAATAGGTTTCTACATTTGACATTCATCCAAAGCAACTCATGTTGAACTCCATATATAAACACTTATATTAGATCTCGACACTGCAAGCACCATGATCTACAGGGAGTTTCACGGACATTTGTTCTCGGTTCCATCGAGCTCCAGCATGAACTTGTCAATCTTCTCCTGATCGACGATGCTGAACTTCTGTTTACAGACACAATAAAGCCATCTAGCAGGGTTATGGGGGATTTCAATGGTTTAAGATCTTGCATATGGTAAAGACATTCAATTATTCAGTTAAAAACGTATTCGGTTGGAAGTATTTGGCAGGTTGTAAGTTATCGATGACAAAAATGTAATGCAAAAGTGATAAACCGATACTACGGAGTAATTCAGCTAGCATTTTTATTTAATAATCATTAATATTATATAAATAAGTCACTATGATGTGTACATGATCTCACCTTGTCAATCAGTTTGGGAGCGATATCCTTGTTCACATGGTCCACAGCCTTCTTGGTACCTTAAACACACACACACACATATTGATTTGTCTGTGTGTGTGAGTGTGTGTGTGTGTGTCTGTGTGTGATGTACCTTTGCCCAGGTAGCGGGTCTTGTCTCCGTCTCGGAGCTCCAGAGCCTCATGGACTCCGGTGGAAGCACCGCTGGGAACAGCTGCCCGGAAACGACCTGGAAACAAACAATCGATTACAGACTGAAGGAGGAACGTTTCCTCAAGACCACCTCTGAATAGTAGCTCAACAAAATAATGTTAGAAGGGTTTAAATTTGGAGTTTAGGAGTCACTCGGGCTGATTTGTACCTTTAGCGGTGTACAGATCCACCTCCACGGTGGGGTTTCCTCTGGAGTCGAGGATCTCACGAGCGTGAATCTTACTGATGGACATCCTGAGAGAGACCGAGACCATTCAGTCACAATCAAACTAACATCAGCCCTCATCACATTACTGGCAGTTTGGGATCACTTGACCAGGAGCAGTAGGAGCACAGCTTTTATTGGGTTCATTTTAGAAATCCAATATTCCTGATAGAGGTTTTAAGAAATCTCTACAACTTGCAAAGAAAATGAACAATCATGTATTTGAGCCAGACGTCCTCAATCAACTGGAGAAAAAAAAATGTGTATATATTTTTAGACATTAGCCAACTATTTTTTAATGAAAGTTTGGCAGTGAAACAGTGCGAGCAGATCTTGTGCACTCTGTGTTTTACGGTCTCACTCCTGTGTTCATTCAAGACTTTGGCTGGTAAAGAGATTAACATTTAACACCTGCTCTGCATTAAGGTCTCTTCCATTCATTCCCTATGACTGGAGCTCATGAAGAACCAGAAAGATTTAGGATTAAAGGAAAAAACCCATCTGGAAAAACCATAAAGTGCTCCACACACTTCAGCTGTCCGACGCCGATATAGTCTGAGGTTTCTCTATTAATAGAGCGGCTACAGCAGAGGACAGAAAAGACCTGGGGAGTGTGTGTGTGTGTGTGTGTGTGAACTTTACCAAGCCTTGCTGAACCCTGACCTTTGTGTTCAACTGACCTTTCCATGCGAGCAATGACACTGTACTCCATCGTAAGAACACACACACTATACAGAAGGCACTACACAGTACATTTGATTTCATTCCATTTAATTCATTTTCATCTGCTCGTCATGACGTAAATTCAATTGAAAGCAAATTAGTTTATATAATTTTTTTTTAAAAACACGAATTACTATGAATTCACGTTTTTGCAGCTCTGACGGATATAGAATGCAAAGTGGATCTTTATGGTTCAGAAACTTAACCAATTTAGTGACTTGTTTCGTCTACTGGTTATTGACACCGTTTTCCTAATGAATGTTGTTCAGTTGCTTTGACGCAATGTATTTTGTTTAAAGCGCTTTATAAATAAAGGTGACTTGACATTCAAGTTTCCATTTTTGAACATCAGGTATACTACCATTTAAGGCATTTATTCTCTTGCATGTTACAGACTTGCATCACAATTTCGTAACATTTTCAGCTTTTCTAGGAACACTGCCAGTCAATCACCGAACATCAGTCACCAATCACAGCACAGCATCATATAGCGCGCGCGGAGCGGCCCACCAACGTGCGGCTCGTGACCCTACAGTGACAACACTGCGCGTGCACGTTGACGCAACAATCAGTTATTAAATAACTCGCATTATGACGCAATAATAACTGACTGAGAGCGCGTGCGGACTTTAGCCCGGGCGAGTTAATAACTTACTTTATGATAACTATTAAGTGAATATTTGTTTTTTTTTTTACACAGCCACTTGAAATCCATCCATAAAACAAACACGCTGCTTATGGCTGCTATAAAAATCGTGTCTATAAGTTTAACCTTATATGGTTTCTGATCAAAACGGTGATTAAGATTTCACTGAATATTCGGCGATGTTGCACCGGGACCGTGAAGGTCATTCGGTTCACTTAAGAACGTTTGAGCGTCGAAAGTCTCAAATCTGTTCCGATTTCACATATTAAACCCCACAGTCCTGGCTGGAGGTTCTGCAGATCCCGGATCAGAAGACGCGTTCGGAAGCGTTCGGCAGCGCTCGCGAGTTCCGGCAGCAGAGCTGATCTCGGATCAGCCGCTCCAATCAGGAAGCAGCAGTTACGCAGTATACTTCAACTCGCTCCAGCAGAGCTAAATACCGTCAAAGAAAGTGCCAGCAACACTGAAAAGTGAAGAACACAGATTTGCAGTCAAATGCTTGCGGGTTTGCGTTATTACCTGCGGGAGAGTTGGGTCGGCGTCTATCTCGGCGTTTGACAAGGGCGTGCGTGCGCGCTCCGATTTCAGCGAAGCAATTTATAGACGATCTCTAAACAACGTCCCCATATATGGGAAGCGCGTTAGGGAGCATCTACAAACTCCACACATGTAGATCGTTTCACGACACGCCCACATCTCCGATGTTTTATATTGCAACAAAGTAATCAAATGTAAATGCCATCATAACTAGTCACTAGACTGTCTTTATAAACAGGATGGAACCAGAGAACACACACACATCAGACTGAAGGCGTTATAAATAAAGCAGCTAATGCAGTGCAGAGCCAGTGTTTGACATTCCAGCAGATCCATCTTAGTATTTTGAAGTTAAGAATCACTGACTTTAGATATGTTTGGACTGGATCGCTAACATACTGCTTAATGCATACTGAAGAGTGTATACTTTAAGTGTTTGTTATTTGAATAATGTTAAATAGTATGCAGTTTGTAACTATAAATGCCAGATCTTTCTACTATACACTTAAAAAAAAAAAAAAAAACTATAATTATTAAGTGGCCTGGGTATTCAATGCATACTGAAAATGAGCAAATTAGTATATCACTGAAAGTCTCTTTTAACAAAAGGTCTGTTTAATTGTGACTTTTCCCTATGTTTTTACATAAATCGATTGATATTTTGTACTAGTATCTGCGGCTTTGTCCTAAATGATGTGATGCCTGACAGGCCCTGCATCTTCATGGAGGTCTGTTCCTCTCAGCAGAGGTTTGGAAACACTCAGACTGTCCCTCGTGGAGCTCTGGACCTGAATGAAAGGTCAGAGTTGAATTAAAGAGGGAAATGTGAGCGTGAGTTTGGGTTCGGACCTAAAGGGCACCTATGATGATCACACGCTGCTCTTTCCCTGTGTTTCTCCCTCTCTACCCTTCAACACCAGGCTAAAATTAGTTCCACTATCATGAGAGACACTTGTGTTGTCTCGGAGCAGAATGACATCCATAGATTCACTCAGTGTATGGAGGTCCATTTGTGTCGACTGCTATGTACAAATACATTTGTCCTTGTCTTTTATTTGTGTCGAGCACGTTTCTGCTCTGAACGTTCTGCGACACTTTTCTGTATTCTAAAACATTTGATGCATTTATCCTTCTAACAAATTATGTTTTAAGAACGTTTCACTATAATGTTACCGTTACGTTATGAAAACATTATTGGGGCCCGAGCACCAATGGTGCGAGGACCCTCTCGTATCTGCTCCGTCTATTCTTCTTCTTCTTCTTCTTCTTCTTCTCCCAAATGAATCACATTTTTGAGGGCTTAAACATGCTCAAAAAGTCATGAAACTTTGCACACGCGTCAAACCTGGTGAAAATTTTCGTCTGAAATAGGATTCAGAAGAGGGTGTGGCAAAATGGCTCAACAGCGCCACCTATACTAAGAAAGTCAACAGCCTTCCGGCTATGTTTCATGTACATGCACGAAAATTGGCACACACATGTAACACACCAATACCTACAAAAAAGACTCTTGGAGCAAAATTCTAAACCCAACAGGAAATCAGTTATTTTAAATATTATGAGCAAATTTTTGTGCAAGTCATTTCCATGCGTTGTATTTTAACAAACTCCTCCTAGAGATTTATTCAGATCAACACCAAACTTGGTCAGTGTAATCTAAAGGCCTTTGCGATGTTAAATTGCGAAGATCTTGAGGTTTCGTTAAAGGGCGTGTCCATGGCGGCCTGACAAATTTCGATGTTTCACCATGAAAAATGAAGTTGCTGTAACTCAGACATACAATGTCCAATCTGCCCCAAACTTCACATGTTAGAGAAGACTTCTGCCCTTAACAGATCTACATGCCCATATTCAGTTATAGTCATAGCGCCACCTGCTGGCAACAGGAAGTGACATGTTTTACACTGCGACAAACTACCATAGTGAGAACTACGGGGGAGCTAGGGGGAGCTCGGCTCCCCTTAATAACACATGGGCTCCCCTGAAAACGAGAAATGTGAAATTTTGGGGGGTATGCGCCCCCCAATTATTAATTTTGCAAACATTGCGGAAACGTTTTTTTAACGATCTCTGAAACAAGTAGCAAGATTTAGAAGCGTTCAATGAAAGTTCAGAAAAAAACATCCCTTAACAATATACAGATGATATTGTCAGAACGTTCTGATAAGCACCTCTAACCATGTTTAAATGCATTATCTGCTGGTAATTCTGCACAAACTCAACGAAGCGCATGCAAAGCAGTCACAGTAAGAGGTTGAGCAGATTATTTGAATGAAATACTCAAATCTCTCAGCAAACAAACGAGATTCAGAACAGACTGAGCCGCTATGACACATCACTGCCACAAGACGGCGCTGCACAGTGTGTGTGTGTGTGTGTGTGTGTGTGTGTGTGTGTGCGATCTCTGTCACAGATCTCATGTCCGTGTCACTTGCAGAACTTCCTGTTTCCTCTCTGACAGCAGTGTTCATGTCTCTTTACACTGAGACACATGGATAAAAGCATCTGCTGAAAGAATAAATAAAATGAATGACTAAACTAATGCGAGTGTTTGTTGGATTGCATCAGTCATGTTTCATTAGGTTGTGTTTATATCAGTAAATTTGACACGTTTTCGGCTCACATAATCATTTCTGTTTTAAACCGTCCTGCTGAGAATTGCAGTCAGTGTTAATAGAAACTGATGAAATCAGATAAACACATTGTTACTTTAACTGTTGGCTCAGAATCGACGATCAGTAATCTTTCTGCTGGTGCTTTATGAATCTTTAAGCGTCCTGAAGAAGGTGCGTCTCGTTCACTCAAGTGTGCTGAAAATGCAAGCCTGTGATTGGCTGACACGCATCAGCCGCTGAATATTCTAATGAGCTCTTGATTGGAGCGCGGTGCGTGTTTAACCTTAACTAAAAAAAATGTAAAAAAAAATAAAACTATTTAATATGAAGCTTATAATGTAAAATATAAATATAAGATGAAAAATCTTTTCACAAAATTAGAAATGTACACTTGGCGGATAAATGATTTTTTTTTTTTTTACCTAGTTTGTCCTTTAAAAATTAAAAAAACAGAAATAACTAAAGAGTAAACAATTAAAAATTAAAGATAATTTAAAATATTAATAAAAACTACAATACAAATTAACAAAGACTAAAACTATTTTGAAAACCTAAATATATATATATTTTTTTATTACCAAAACACATACAATTACTTATTACTAATATATATGCCACTTCAGTGTTATTTTAGTATATATGTATATATACTAAAATAACACTGAAGTGTCATTTCTTTCTGACAAAAATCAAGCGAAGCGTGCAAGATTAATTGAAACTGATCTCGGTGACTCACTGGGTCAGTTTTGACATAACTTCAGTGATGATATTGAGAAGTTTTGTTCTAAAAGCACATCACGTCCCCATGAAGACACGGACAGGAGCTGCTCTGTACAAACTCATTCTCTCTTTATTTGGCATCGAACAGTCAGATTTCTGGGTTTTGTTCAGCAGGATTTCACACAGACAATCATACAAACAAATGCTAAAACCGTTTGACTGGACGCTCCGCCCCGTAAAAAACACAGAAGATGCTATAGAACCGTAAATCAATCAATTAGTGATAAAACCAATAAATGAGCTTGATATTAACTAGAGTTTGTGTTCCACTGCCTGACTGGAGAAGAAAAGGAGATCTCAAACTCCTGGAATGTTTAAACCGTGAAGAGGAGGATGAAGATGATGAAGATGAAGATGAGAGGCTTCTCAAGCACACGTCTGGTTGATCTTGGAGCAGTTCTTCTGGCTTTATGAATGGAGATCAGGTCAGATCCTGCAGACGGCCGACAGGTGAAGTGGCAGAGCGTGGGGGGAGTGGGCGGAGTCAGCAGGACAGGGGGCGGGGCTTGTTCACATGTTCATTTTCCTTAGGTATGCGGTCATGTCAAAGACGGGTGGATTGACTTTGCCTCCATGAGCATCTTTTACACCTTTAGCAATGATTATCGCTGAAAGAGAGAGAAATAAGTGTCAAACTCACACAAATATCACCCCAGAATCAAAGGAAGAAAAAAAAAGATGTTTCATTTTTTTATTCTTAAATTATAAATCAAAATTAAATTTAAATATGAATGATAAATCTTTCATATATTTTTATATAATTATTTGTTTATCATATTAAAATATGTCCAGGTGAAATTTCAATCCAGATAAATTATATATATATATGATTATTATTATTATCAATAAATTAAAATATATATAAAAAATAAATAAAATCACTTCAGAATATATGACTAGATTTATAAATAATAATAATAAAAAAATCCCTTTAGTATATAGCTTATAAAACAATTATTAATACATTTAAATGCAATTTTTGTAAATCATTTATAAATAAAACATGCCCAGATCAAACTTCACCACAGAATCTAAAGAAAATAAATATTATTTTTAAAAAATATAAATCATAGTTTAATTATGAATTAAAATAAAGCATAAATTAAATATTTGTAATATATTTACATATAATATTTGTGTATGCTTTAACTATAAAAACATGGCCAGGTCTAAAAAATTTATATAAATTATAAACGAAAATTTCAATATAAATGCATGTAATTGTAATTCATTTTTTAATTACACATGAATCATTAACTGCTATTAAATTTACTTATCAGACTTGGATATGCTTCATGTAGAATATTTAATAAATAAAGAAATGAAAAATCTCCTTCACATAACTGTAATGCATCATTAATCGTGACATTCAATGATAAAAATTCCTAGTATGGTGATTGTTCACACATGACATATACTTTATATTTTGATATGGCTCATATATTCTGATGGTTTAGGTTTTCACCTTTGTGAGTTTTGCCGATGGTGAAGGAGAAGGGGTCAGGCTCTTTCTCTGAGGTCTTCATCTTGATGTCCATGGTGTTCTGGCCGTCCACATTCAGAGCATCTCTCAGCACCGTGCACTTTTTCCCGGCCAGAGTCGCTCCGTTGGCAAACAGAGTGCTGCGGTCACTGGCGACGAGAGCCTTCACCTCAGCCGCCTGACGAGACACACACACACACACACACACACAGGACCGTGAGCGAGATCATACTCCAGCAAACACAGGCTGAGACAAGCAGAAGCATTCGCTCTCATGTTTCATCATGTTTCTGAAGACGACGCCTATCTGCAGCTCAACACACGACCGTAAATCAGCCTCTAGATCAATCAGAATCAATCTAGATCACGGTCACAGCTCGGTGAATCACCTGGCTTTTGACTGCATTATGAGGTTTTATTTCAACATCAAGATTTCAGCTTCAAATGTGCATAAAAGTGCAGAAGTTCACCGTTTTAATCACCTCACTAGTTCATTTTCAGTGGATGTCGGAAATAATAGTACACTGCAATTATATCACAAATTTACAAACTAAGAGAAAGTTTTGTTAGCGTTCCCTTAATGAAAACACTCCAGATGATCAAAATGTCCAATGAATTATTACACTGTATCATTACAGGACGTTACTTTTAAATGTCCTCTGAACATTCTAAAACTTGTAACATTAAAAAAAGTTAACATTCAACTAAAATGTTTCTGGAAGACACATTCTATGAACAATGTATAAATAATGTTTCATCACTGCATAAATTATATAACATTATTAAATACTAGATAACTTGAATGATTGCTTTATTAATGTTACGTTTGAGAGAACATTGCCACAACGTTTCGAGAACGCTTCCTGTCAGATGAACTAGAGAGAGACAGAGAGCATCTCTAAATTCTTTTAAAGTCTGAGCTTCATGTTACGACATGAACGCGGAAAACACACACACACACACACACACACACACACACACTTCTTTATCTTGAGGCACTTAATTTCAACACATATGCTTCATACCATAGACTGCTACACACACACACACACACACACACACACACACACACACACACTTCTTTATCTTGAGGCACTTAATTTCAACACATATGCTTCATACCATAGACTGCTACACACACACACACACACATACATATACACACACACACACATATATATATATATATATATATATATATATATATATATATATATATATATATATATATATATATATATATATATATATATATATATATGTCACAATCATGTCCGCATGAAAAAATGTGAGAGGAACCTGGGACAGGAAGCATAGTGTTGAAATAATCCGTGGTCAAAACTAAATTTTAATTTATATTAGACACACAGACACACGGGCGGTAGTGCACTAAAGGTCGAAAGTCTTTTACACTCACGCTAAATCTTTAATAACATACACATTCACAATCATCGGAGATTAAAACCTGTCAGAGCAAGAGCGCGCCCCCGTTTCCGCCCCTGTCTCTCGTGCGCGCGCTCCAATCGAGATGCTCGCTTCCGCCTTTGAATGCGCGCGTGACCAAATAAGGAGCGCTAGACTGATCTCCTCTCCACCGCAGTGAGGAAATTCATCGCGAGTGAATAAACCGTCGATTATTTCCTCTAAATCGCGAGGCTGATGGAAACCACAGCGGCTTGCTATCGTAAAACCTTTAGGAAGTGTTCCTCTTCACGCGGCTTCGCGCCGAGCTCCGTTATCACCGGCGGAGATGCGAGCGCATCCCGATTCACGGCGAGTTTTAAACGAGGAAGAAGAAACAAAGTAACTGTAACACCAATAAAAGAGTCGTATTTTTTAGAAAAAGACAGCAGTGCAAAGTTTGCTCCAGTGTGAATGTCGTACCGTGACTTGGTTGAGCCAGCCGCCCGGTGCGGACGCCCAAACGGACTCCTGACCCGGTGTGCACCCGAGGATGACCGCATCATCCACCCACTCGCTCTTGGTCAGGCTCGTGATGTAGCTGTCCCAGCTCATGATGCTGCTTAGATCTGAGGAGCGGGAAAACACTTCATCATCATCATCATCATCATCAGGTAAAGCCGCTCGAGGAAACCGAGCGAGAAGAGAGAGAGAGTTACCTGAGTGCGTCTCTGCTCCGATGCAAAGTGAGTTTGAGGAAGTCCGCGTGCGTTTATATGCAGTGGAGCGCGAGCCCTGCCCCACGACCCACTTCCGCTCCGCGCGAGACCCGAGATGCGCTCACTTCTGTGCTCCGAGGGTCACAGCTGACTGAAGGGGCCTAACGTTGTTCTAACGTTGTTTATGAATGATAGCTGATGTCTGGTTTCTAAAAACGTTTTGAAACACAATGTTTAGAGGAACATTCCGTTGTATGGTTTAGCAGACATGACGGACATGTGGTCTTCTGAACGTTCTGAAACAAAGTAATAACATTATAAAAAACAATGCAACGTGCAAACATTGAAGGAACTTCTTTCATGTTCTGAAACATGCAGTGAAATGAAATCAAAAATCAAAAACGGGTTAGACCAACACCCATCTCAAATGTTTCAGGGACAAACATCATTCCACAGGTGATGTACCGATAGAGTTTTGGTGCTAGCGATTTGAAAACATTAAAGACCAGATAACGCTGAACAAACGTTGTATAAATGTTTGAGACATAACTTTGAGAACGTTCCCTGCTAGCTGGGACTGAACATACACACTTTTAATAAACACTGTATAGAATATTATATATTTTAAATAGGTCCTCGCTGCATGCCATTATTCAAATAACAGCTTTTATTGTGTGCACATGCATCTTAGTGGATCCTGGATTTATTTGAAGACAGATTCATGCAAATGTCCATGCACATGTATTCTAAAAAAAGCCCTAAAAACCCCAAAAGGAGATGTTTGAAGTGTTTCGTAGAAATGAGAAACACCTTAGCAGTCATGGTCTGAAGTCATATGATAGATTTGAATGAGGAACAGACTGAAATGGCAGCTCTCAAATCTCATTCACACTTCCACATGTTCAAACCGGTTTCGCGCTTGATTACAACCAACCTGATGCATTTGTGCTACTTTTATACAGACATGTCTGCTAAGAACTGATTTTGCATGGAATAAAGCTGTGTA
>NW_026775002.1:57500-68000 GCF_963082965.1 Carassius carassius
TAAGCGTCTCTGTGACCTGAACACCTGCTGAATTGGGCTCTTTCACATCTTTTTCTGTTTGTTTAAACTCCGATCTTTATACTGTGTACTACGAAAATCTGCATATTCTTACTAATCGATATTGTTAATTAGTTCATATCTTATTGCTTGTACTGCCATGGCACAGAGTCTTGTACTTAAGAATTTCTCCATCAGTACACTGTGTGAGAATAAAGAGTTTCTGATAACTCCTGATGGAAGACCACCAGCACGAGAAGTTTAATCACACTCATGCTCTTGTTTTATTACAATGTTTTGAAAGCACTGAATTGCTGTAAACTAGAGATGTCTGACGTGAAACGGTGTCGAGTCATAGATAGTAAAAAGTGTCGAGTCCCCAAAGTGTGAGTCGACCCCCCCCCCCCCCCCCCGAGTCACGTGACTACGTTACGCAAGCGTTTCGAGGGTCGGGAACAAACCACACATCGGTCTCAACCGAACTCTAAAAAGGTATAAAAGTGGAGTTAACACAGCAGAAAAATAAATATTTTTAAATAAAAATCTTTATATGTAAAAAAAAAAAAAAAAATAATGTTAATTTTACATGACCAAAATAACAGATTTATTCAAAAAGAGTTGTCAGAGAAATGTTACAGAAGAAAAAAAAGAGAAAAACACAAGTAAAACAACTTTTAAATGTTTATTTTATTCCCCAAGTGTGGTGACCCATACTCTGAATTGGTGCTCTGCATTTAACCCTTCCAAGTGCACACACAGCGGTGAGAAGTGAACACACAGTGAACACACACCTGGAGCAGTGAACACACACACACACACACACACACACACACACACACCGTGAACACACACCTGGAGCAGTGAACACACACACACACACACACACACACACACACACACACACACACACACACACACACACACACACACAGTGAACACACAGCCGGAGCAGTGAACACACACACAGCGGTGAGAAGTGAACACACAGTGAACACACACCTGGAGCAGTGAACACACACACACACACACACACACACACCGTGAACACACACCTGGAGCAGTGAACACACACACACACACACAGTGAACACACAGCCGGAGCAGTGAACACACACACAGCGGTGAGAAGTGAACACACAGTGAACACACACCTGGAGCAGTGAACACACACACACACACACACACACACACACCGTGAACACACACCTGGAGCAGTGAACACACACACACACACACACACACACACACACAGTGAACACACACACAGCAGTGAGAAGTGAACACACACCTGGAGCAGTGAAAACACACACACAGTGAACACACACCTGGAGCAGTGGACACACACACCGTGAACACACACACAGCAGTGAGAAGTGAACACACACCCGGAGCAGTGTACACACACACAGACCGTGAACACACACCCGGAGCAGTGAACACACACACAGCAGTGAGAAGTGAACACACACCCGGAGCAGTGAACACACACACAGCAGTGAGAAGTGAACACACACCCGGAGCAGTGAACACACACACACACACACACACACACACACCGTGAACACACACCTGGAGCAGTGAACACACACACACACACACACACACACACACACAGTGAACACACACCCGGAGCAGTGAACACACACACAGCGGTGAGAAGTGAACACACAGTGAACACACACCTGGAGCAGTGAACACACACACACACACACACACACACACACACCGTGAACACACACCTGGAGCAGTGAACACACACACACACACACACACACACACACACAGTGAACACACACCCGGAGCAGTGAACACACACACAGCAGTGAGAAGTGAACACACACCTGGAGCAGTGAAAACACACACACAGTGAACACACACCTGGAGCAGTGGACACACACACCGTGAACACACACACAGCAGTGAGAAGTGAACACACACCCGGAGCAGTGTACACACACACAGACCGTGAACACACACCCGGAGCAGTGAACACACACACAGCAGTGAGAAGTGAACACACACCCGGAGCAGTGAACACACACACAGCAGTGAGAAGTGAACACACACCCGGAGCAGTGAACACACACACACACACACACACACACACACACACCGTGAACACACACCTGGAGCAGTGAACACACACACACACACACACAGTGAACACACACCCGGAGCAGTGAACACACACACACACACACAGTGAACACACACCCGGAGCAGTGAACACACACACAGCGGTGAGAAGTGAACACACAGTGAACACACACCTGGAGCAGTGAACACACACACACACACACACACACACACACCGTGAACACACACCTGGAGCAGTGAACACACACACACACACACACACACACACACACCGTGAACACACACCTGGAGCAGTGAACACACACACACACACACAGTGAACACACACCTGGAGCAGTGAACACACACACACACACACAGTGAACACACACCCGGAGCAGTGAACACACACACAGCGGTGAGAAGTGAACACACAGTGAACACACACCTGGAGCAGTGAACACACACACACACACAGACACACACACACACCGTGAACACACACCTGGAGCAGTGAACACACACACACACACACACACACACACACACAGTGAACACACACCCGGAGCAGTGAACACACACACAGCAGTGAGAAGTGAACACACACCTGGAGCAGTGAAAACACACACACAGTGAACACACACCTGGAGCAGTGGACACACACACCGTGAACACACACACAGCAGTGAGAAGTGAACACACACCCGGAGCAGTGTACACACACACAGACCGTGAACACACACCCGGAGCAGTGAACACACACACAGCAGTGAGAAGTGAACACACACCCGGAGCAGTGAACACACACACAGCAGTGAGAAGTGAACACACAGTGAACACACACCTGTAGCAGTGGACACACACACAGCAGTGAACACACACACAGCAGTGAGAAGTGAACACACACCCGGAGCAGTGAACACACACACAGCAGTGAGAAGTGAACACACAGTGAACACACACCTGTAGCAGTGGACACACACACAGCAGTGAACACACACACAGCAGTGAGAAGTGAACACACAGTGAACACACACCAGTAGCAGTGGACACACACACAGCAGTGAACACACACCTGGAGCAGTGGACACACACACATCATGAACACACACACGGAGCAGTGGACACACACACAGCACTGAACACACACCTGGAGCAGTGGACACACACATCGTGAACACACACACAGCAGTGAGAAGTGAACACACACACGGAGCAGTGAACACACACACAGCGGTGAGAAGTGAACACACACCTAGAGCAGTGGACACACACATCGTGAACACACACACAGCGGTGAGAAGTGAACACACACACCTGGAGCAGTGGGCAGCTATAGATCCAGTGCCCGAGGAGCAACTGGTGGTTCAGTGCCTTGCTCAAGGGCACTTCAGTCATGAGTATTGAGTGTGGAAGAGAGCACTGTTCATAGTGACATTACTAACTTTACTACTTTTTAACACAGTTGCTTAAGTAGTTTAGCTCATCCAGTACTGTGGCTGTGATCATTGGGGAAGTTGTGGCCTAGTGGTTAGAGAGTTTGACTCCTAACCCTAGGGTTGTGGGTTTGAGTCTCGGGCCGGCAATACCACGACTGAGCTGCCCTTGAGCAAGACACTGAACCCCCAACTGCTCCCCAGGTGCTGCAGCATAAATGATGCCCACTGCTCTGTGTGTGTGTGTGTGTGCACTTTGGATGGGTTAAATGCGGAGCCAGATTCTGAGTATGGGTCACCACACTTGGCACTTTACTTCACTTTTTGACTCTCTTGGCACTTTTTGTATTTATCTATTAAATGTTGTTAAAATGTTGTCACTTTAATTCCTCTTCATTGCTATTGTGGCAGATAAATGCTCCTACATTTCCACCACCCTCATATTGTAGGAGAAACCGTATAGACCATGTTGGATTAAGTAAGTTCAAGTAATATTATCTTCTAAAAATCAAATAATACTGACATCTATGAACATTTTGAAAATCACAATAGTAAGTTCTCAACCAACCAATGTCTGCAGGAGAATGTTAACGAGTGATCCTCTCTTACTAATTTCACTTTAACGAGGAACCCAGGTGATGAAAATTTTGTGTTACTTTAAAAACCCCTAAATCAACACTTGTTTTAGAGAGCAGTGTTGGATTGTTGCACTGTCAAACTTTTCTGACAATGGCAGTCACAAATCTGATGTTGTGGGTGTTTTTGTGTTTTCAATTGGTGCTAAATGGTAAGATTGCTTCCACCTTGATGTAGTATTTTAAACATGTTTTTTTTTTTTTTTTATGTATCTTTTTATGTAACCCTGTATTTTGTCTTCAGGATTTTCTTCTCCAATTGGGCTTCCTTTACAGCAGACTGATCGCAATCAAGTGCTCGTGGAGAAAGGTTTTTTGTTTTTTAAATGGAGCATATTGACTTCGTGTTAGTGAAACCATAGATTCAAATTATTTTATATAAACAGCGGTGTGCGATTCACCCAAAATGCAGTTTCGGTCTAAATTAGCATTAACCCTTTGTGTATGATTACACTGTTGAATTCAAATCTGCTTTGGCTGGTGCTGAGCTAGATCTCATGTCCGGAGGGCTTGGAATGTACAGCTAGAATACTAAACTTTTGTGTGAAAAGGTTCAATTTAAATGTTTGTGCCTCAAATGTTAAACCCAGGTCTCATCTGAGATTATCGAATTTTAAATGGGCTACTTAATGTAAATTTTAATCCATGTAATCTGGGACCGGGTGCAAACATGAGTTTTGGCTGTTCAAATTGAGAATGCTGTTCTGATCCGTGTGGTGGAAAGGTATTGTCCAAAAACATGCATGTTCACCCCTGGTGTAGTTCCACATTTAACCCTTTAAAAACGCATACATTTAAGTTTGTGTCTTGGTTCCAAAGGGGGGTGTGTGGGTTTTTTTTTTTCTATAAATGTACTCTAGTTCTTGCCTCTTATTTTGCAGATGTCCCCTTCTCCTGTCCTTATGCAAGCCAAAATCCAAACCCGCCAGTGGTAGCACAGTGCAACTTGGCTGTTCTGTTGTCTTTGAAAAATGCATCTGGGCTAGATATCCAAAATGGTAACCTCTTCTGATTATATTTTACCGTGAGGGAAAACTAGATTTCTTATTTGACATGTTTTGCACCAAACTTTCTGTAGGTATCGAAGTGACCAATTTGTCTGAAGAGTCTAGCTCTCCCCCTGTCAAGGAATCCAAAACTCTCCCAGTTGCAGAGCCCAGTCCTCAGCCTGACAAGGAGCCCATCACTATCCCACCTGGGGGACCTAGCTTTCTGCATGCTGTGAAACACAGCCCTCAGCCTGTAAACCAATCCAGTGCTGCCCCAGCAGGGGAGTTTGGCCCTAAACCAGTTGTGGAATCCAGCCCCAAGCCTGCCACAGAACCCAGCACTGTCCCAGTTGGGGGACCTAATTCTCTGCCTGCTGAGAAAGCCAGCCCCAAGCCTGCCACAGAACCCAGCACTATCTCAGCCGGGGAACCTAACTCTCTGCCTGCTGAGAAAGCCAGCACTATCTCAGCCGGGGACCCTAATTCTCTGCCTGCTGAGAAATCCACCCCCAAGCCTGCCACAGAACCCAGCACTGTCCCAGTTGGGGGACCTAATTCTCTGCCTGCTGAGAAATCCAGCCCAAAGCCTGCCACAGAACCCAGCACTGTCCCAGTTGGGGAACCTAATTCTCTGCCTGCTGAGAAATCCAGCCCCAAGCCTGCCACAGAACCCAGCACTGTCCCAGTTGGGGGACCTAACTCTCTGCCTGCTGAGAAATCCAGCCCCAAGCCTGCCACAGAACCTAGCACTGTCCCAGTTGGGGGACCTAACTCTCTGCCTGCTGAGAAATCCAGCCCCAAGCCTGCCACAGAACCCAGCACTGTCCCAGTTGGGGAACCTATCTCTCTGCCTGCTGAGAAATCCAACCCCAAGCCTGCCACAGAACCCAGCACTATCTCAGCCGGGGAACCTAACTCTCTGCCTGCTGAGAAATCCAACCCCAAGCCTGCCACAGAACCCAGCACTATCTCAGCCGGGGAACCTAACTCTCTGCCTGTTGAGAAATCGAACCCCAAGCCTGCCACAGAACCCAGCACTGTCCCAGTTGGGGGACCTAATTCTCTGCCTGCTGAGAAAGCCAGCCCCAAGCCTGCCACAGAACCCAGCACTATCTCAGCCGGGGAACCTAACTCTCTGCCTGTTGAGAAATCGAACCCCAAGCCTGCCACAGAACCCAGCACTGTCCCAGTTGGGGGACCTAATTCTCTGCCTGCTGAGAAAGCCAGCCCCAAGCCTGCCACAGAACCCAGCACTATCTCAGCCGGGGAACCTAACTCTCTGCCTGCTGAGAAAGCCAGCACTATCTCAGCCGGAGAACCTAACTCTCTGCCTGTTGAGAAATCGAACCCCAATCCTGCCACAGAACCCAGCACTGTCCCAGTTGGGGGACCTAATTCTCTGCCTGCTGAGAAATCCAGCCCCAAGCCTGCCACAGAACCCAGCACTGTCCCGGTTGGGGGACCTAACTCTCTGCCTGCTGAGAAATCCAGCCCCAAGCCTGCCACAGAACCCAGCACTGTCCCAGTTGGGGAACCTAACTCTCTGCCTGCAGAGAAATCCACCCCCAAGCCTGCCACAGAACCCAGCACTATCTCAGCCGGGGAACCTAACTCTCTGCCTGTTGAGAAATCCAACCCCAAGCCTGCCACAGAACCCAGCACTGTCCCAGTTGGGGGACCTAATTCTCTGCCTGCTGAGAAATCCAGCCCAAAGCCTGCCACAGAACCCAGCACTGTCCCAGTTGGGGAACCTAATTCTCTGCCTGCTGAGAAATCCAGCCCCAAGACTGCCACAGAACCCAGCACTGTCCCAGTTGGGGGACCTAACTCTCTGCCTGCTGAGAAATCCAGCCCCAAGCCTGCCACAGAACCCAGCACTGTCCCAGTTGGGGGACCTAACTCTCTGCCTGCTGAGAAATCCAGCCCCAAGCCTGCCACAGAACCCAGCACTGTCCCAGTTGGGGGACCTAACTATCTGCCTGTTGAGAAATCCAGCCCCAAGCCTGCCACAGAACCCAGCACTATCTCAGCCGGGGAACCTAACTCTCTGCCTGCTGAGAAAGCCAGCACTATCTCAGCCGGGGAACCTAACTCTCTGCCTGTTGAGAAATCGAACCCCAAGCCTGCCACAGAACCCAGCACTGTCCCAGTTGGGGGACCTAATTCTCTGCCTGCTGAGAAATCCAGCCCCAAGCCTGCCACAGAACCCAGCACTGTCCCAGTTGGGGAACCTAACTCTCTGCCTGCTGAGAAATCCAGCCCCAAGCCTGCCACAGAACCCAGCACTGTCCCAGTTGGGCAACCTAACTCTCTGCCTGCTGAGAAAGCCAGCCCCAAGCCTGCCACAGAACCCAGCACTGTCCCAGTTGGGCAACCTAACTCTCTGCCTGCTGAGAAAGCCAGCCCCAAGCCTGCCACAGAACCCAGCACTGTCCCAGTTGGGGAACCCAACTCTCTGCCTGCTGAGAAATCCAGCCCCAAGCCTACTGAGAAATCCAATGCTGTCCCAGTGACTGCGTTTAATCCTCTGCCTGCTGAGTCTAGCCCCAACCCATTTACAGAATCCAGCACTCTCAAATCAATCTTGGGGGGCAAACTGACTGGATCCAGCCCCCATCCAGTTGTGGAGTCCAGTGCTCTCCCCACCCAGGAGTCTATTCCTGACCTTGGCAAGGAGTCCCTCCCTCCATGTGTCATTTCCTGCCTGCTTGAACCAAGATGTGCTAAGAAACTGAAGTCTCTTAGTGGATTTTCTCATCTCTAAATGTGGTGTTTTAACATCTGTTTTAAGTCAATAAAACCAGTTATCTTCCTGGTAAAACTGCTTTCTTTACTTTCTGCATTTGCACAATCAAATCTAACCGCAATGATTTTTGTAGGTTTTTTTTTTTTTTTTTTAAAGCCGCAAATGTTTTCTTGAGCCTTATGAATTTCAGTTTTGGTTTGCATATTACATGTCTTCATGGACTATGTAAACTTTCACCACCTAGATTTTTCCAAAGCTTTTTGGGATGACCGAATTCTCGGGGTTGAAAATCTTAGGATCATTTTAAAGTCTTGAGGCTGACAATTTTGCATTTATTTAAATATGGAGAGATCTGAAAGTTAAGTTGAGCGTTTTTGGTGATCCCCCCCAAATGAAGAGTTGCTTATAGTTTCCTATGATCAGGCCATACTTGGCACCAGACTTTATGCTGCCAAGTCCTAGATTTTGCTACTACAGTCATGGCTAAAAGTTTTGGCAATTTTGCTTCGCAAAGTTTGCTAAAGTTGTGGTATTCATTCACATTGTATCTAGATGGTGTAGAGTGATCAGATGCATCTTAAAGGCGCAATATGTAATTTTCTGCTTTAAAAATAGCTAAAATTTATAAAACTCTAAATAAATTTTAGTTGTGTACTTTTATCCCGAAAGTTTCCACAAACTTTCAAATCCGGAGAAAATTATAGTTTAATTAGAAAACACGGCACGTTTCTTTATTTCTGTTTTGTCGCCCGTCTATGGCGTCATATAAACTTTGACCCCTCTAGTTTATCTAACTTCCTGCGGAACCCGGCGGAGCCGCCAAATACAAAGGTGAACAGAAGCAAAGACGAGACGAAGAAAAAGTAGTAGCTAGCCTTGATCGAGACTATTATATTTATATTGTTTATATTCGTATTTATACCTCAATAACTTGGTTATGGATCATGATTATGCTTTGCCTGCACGTTCTGTGAAGCGCAAACGTACGGGTGAAATAAATGACCTGAGAAGGTTTTGGGACAAGAGAAGAAACGAGTCACGGGTAAATATTGGAGTTGCATTTCCAAGATAGAGAGAGCTTCGTGACAAGCTGAAACTACAGAGAGATGCTTGCATTCTAATAAACAGGTATGCATCCATTCAGCTAACTAACGTTATATCTATCTGTATTTTGTGAAACGATGATCTCTTGTGTAAAACGCAGATGGACTAGCTCTCATGTAGAGTATAATGTAAATCTATATCTAGCTGGATAAAGTAGCTTCAAATGCAGTTCACTATCTTGTTCGATATCATAGTATAAACGTAATTATAATTATTAACGAAAGCGAAAACCGTGTTTTTTAACATATATTACTACTAGCTATTGATTTGATAGGGGTCTGATAATTCAAATATCTCTCCGTTCGAAAAGACGTGATTGTCAAAATACTAGGCTGCTGCTACTGTAGGTGAAGGGAGACCGCTGACAGACCAGGCTCTTGTCTTCATGATAACAATATCTATACTTCATGTTGAACATAAATATAAACTCTACTGATGAAGGACACAATCAACAGTATTGACGGCAAAATAGACTGTTTGACAGGTGCAATATTTACATTTATATCTGAATTTATGTCAACCTTTAGACTTTCAAACATCAAAATGTCATGATTTAATATGTATTTGTGTACAAAATTACATATAAACATATTTTCCTATTATATTTTGCCTGGAAACGCTTCCAACACGCTTGCGTGTCGCGTGAAAAATAGGCGTCGGTTCTATTTCTAGCATGCACACGTTTTCCGCTTGAGACACGCGTCTCACACAGGCAGTCTGCAAGCTCTAACCTATTAACATGGGAGCCAAATTAAAAACTGACACGCCACGCAGCTGAGACGCTTGCGCCACGCATCCAGTGTGTCGCCGGCCTCAGTTAAAATGAGTGAGGAATGTGGGGAGCGACAGAGCGCGTGTTCCAATGAACAACAACTCCCATGAGCCTACGCTCTTTCCCGACGTCATCAAAGTACGTCTTATGTTATTATTTTGATTGAGTGACCCCTGGTGGCCAAAAATTCTATACTGTACGTTTAAATGGTTGCTAAAAGAAACATTGGCTGAAAAATAAACTTCACGTTAGTTTTTTTTTTCAGGAGAATAACTAGTCAGGTAAAATCAATATCATACTAATTAGACTGTAAGAGCAGGCTGATTGCTGTAAAGGAAGCACTTCCAAACATTGTTTTTGTTAGCAATGGTTACTGCCAAAGAAACATTTGCAGCCATCATCGCTTCGCATCAAAATGGCCTCACATGCAAGGAAATTGCTATAAAGAATATTGCACCTGAAAGAACCATTTACTTGATCAAGAACTTCAAGGAGAGAGGTTTGACTGCAGTGAAGTAGTCTCCAGAGTGTCCAGCAAGCACCAGGACCATCTCCTCGTGAGGAGTCCACTATGGAATTGTCACCACCAGTGCAGAACTTGCTCAGGAATGGCAGCAGGTTGGTGTGAGAGCATCTGCACACACAGTGAGGCCAAGACTTTTGGAGAACGGCATGGTGTAAAGAAGGGTAGCAAAGAACCCACTTCTCTCCAAGAAAAACTTCAAGGACATGTAATTCTGCAGGA